>NC_041394.2:117272033-117476063 GCF_900747795.2 Erpetoichthys calabaricus
GCGACCTGAGGTTCTGAGTACTCTAAAATAATATTTTCATTTTTTCAAAGATCTACCTCTGTACTTTGATTTGTTCATCTTTCTCTCAATTCTGACAAGCTCAACAGTCAGTCTCTGCTGCTGGAAAACAACTCTACAGCATGATGTTGCCAGCACAGTGCTTCACCATTGGGACAGTATTGGCCAGGTGATGAGAGATGCCTGGTTTCCTCCAGATGTAACAAGCCAAAGAGTTCAACCTTGGTTTCATGAGACCAGACTAGGTTATTGGGCCTTGACAAAATCCTTTAGGTTTTCACAAAGGTGTGATTGGCAGACAACCTCAGGGCTCATTTGATAGTAACTACCCTCCAAGGGGTCTGTACTGTCAACTAATGCCTCTCTTCTACTTCCTTCTGCAGAAAGAATAATTGACAGACTGGCCTCTGATGACATCACTTTTGGTTTCCGGCCTACAGAACTCACCCCTTCTTATGAGTTTCCTTATAAAGCAACCATCTTGGGACAACTGGAGAATGACTGTCTGACGAAGACTTCTTTTATTCTCTTTTTTTTCTTTTCTAACACCATCATAATACAAGGGGATAACTTCGGTGCTCCTAAACCTTTATGCTCTCTCTTTGTTTATTCTTTTACTGGTGGTTTTCGGCAAAGTCCAAGCAAGCTGTCACGTGCCTTTTACTAAGGAGAGACTTATTACCCACTTCACCAAAACGGTTTAAGTGGTGGAATGCTGCACAAATCATTGTGCTTCTAGCAGGTTCTCTTATCTCTACTAAGAATGTTATGAGTTCTTCTTCCATCTTTTGCTCAGTTTGGCTCAGCAGTCAGTTTGAGTATTTCTAAACTTGTTCATTTTAAGAATGGTGGAAGTCACTTACTTGTTCAGAACTTTTACAGCTGCAGCATATTTCTGATAACCTTTCTGTCTCAGAGGTCTACAGACAATTGCTTTGACCTTGTAGCTTGGTATATCCTTTTGTCAGCTGTGGGACCTTACAGACAGAAGTGTGCTTTTCCAACTCATATCCAAACAACGGAAAGACCACAGGAGAACTTTAATCAAGTTGTAGAAACATCTCAAGGATGGTCAACGGGATGAGCCTGAGGTCATTTTTAAAGGACTTAATAAAAGGTCTCAGTACTTATGTCCATGTGATATTTAAACTTTCAATTTTTAATATATTTGCAGAAATGTCTAAAACAATCAGGTCTCAAAGATTATACAAAAATGATATTTCAGTTTTTATTTTTAACACACTTTGTAATTTGTAAAAACCTGTTTTTCCCTTTTGAAACTGGAATGTTGTGTGCCAACAGATAATTACAAAAATGTGTTTGATCAACTGCGGTGGGCTGGCGCACTGCCCAGGGTTTGTTTCCTGCCTTGCGCCCTGTGTTGGCTGGGATTGGCCCCAGCAGACCCCCGTGACCCAGTAGTTGGGATATAGCGGGTTGGATAATGAATGAATGTTTGATCAATTTTAGAATACAGCATATGGAAAGAGTGAAGCTGTTTGAATACCTTCTGAATGCAGTGTATGTTTTATGTTCAAATGGACCAGAGATGTTTCTTGTCAACTTTTGTATTTTATAACATGTATGAGAAGATTCTTTCACAAGAATAGATATCAAAACACATCATGACATTCTAAGACAGGATGAAACCAAACCGTGGTTAATCTCTGCAGCAGGGGGTGCAAGTCAGGGCAAACTCTGGAGAAGGGGCCAGTCAATCATAGGCAACAAAAGATACCTTAAAAATTACAATAACAGATAAAAATGCTTTACTGTTAATAGGAGGGTGGCACGGTGTTGCAGTGGTAGCACTGCTGCCTCGCACTTAGGAGACCCGGGTTCGCTTCCTGGGTCCTCCCTGCGTGGAGTTTGCATGTTCTCCTCGTGTCTGTGTGGGTTTCCTCTGGGTGCTCCGGTTTCCTCCCACAGTCCAAAGACATGCAGGGTTAGGTGCATTGGCAATTCTAAATTGTGCTTGGTGTGTGTGTGTGTGTGTGTGTGACCTGCGGTGGGCTGGCGCTCTGCCCGGGATTTGTTCCTGCCTTGCACCCTGTGCTGGCTGGGATTGGCTCCAGCAGACCCCCGTGACTCTGTGTTAGGATATAGCGGGTTGGAGAATAACTGACTGACTGACTGATTATCAATAGGTGTTGGAGCACACATAAATAAGGAATCCTTCACACCTTAAGTCTAACTGCTCCATTAAAAAGTTGCTAATTTCGTTTACAAACATCACAGGGAAGCACAGTCATCCTCTATTAAGTTTTGCTGTTTCTGGGTTAAACTTTATGCTGAAGATTCTGACTAAATATGAAGACTCTTGTAAAAGTCTATAGTGGATATGGTAAATGAATACCATTCATTCACTGGAACTACTTAATCCCATTCAGGGTATTAGGAACTTGAGAAAACCTTGCAGCAGTGGACAAATGGCAGCAATAAGCCATGAATGGTGCATCCATACAAGCAAGCATGTGAAAAGATAAAAGGAAGGACTGGACATCTTTCTTATGCTGTAGCAATGGCACCTGACAACATCTGGAATCAGCTGAGGAGATCAGAGCCACTTACCGAATAGTTAATGAAAGTGCAGCTCCTAAGTGATATGAAACACGTTAAACACTCTAAACTGTGGTGGCAAGTTGTATGCTGGGGCAGTAGCACAACAAAAGGAGATGTCAACACATCTAATAACATAATTAGCAAGACTGGCTTTGTTCTAGCTTGGACTGTCTGGAGGCAGTAGCAGACAGACGGATGTTGTTGATTAAGCTGCTGGGAATTGTCAACAATGGGTCACACCTGCTATATGACACGCTGGTAAACCTGTGAAGTACCTTCAGCACAAAGTTAATTTTACGATGGTGCTCTAGAGCATGTCTTAACTACTGTCAGACTTTTTAACACATTATCTAGTTTGCATTTGCATGTTCTGCCATTTTACTAGGTACATATTTGTTTTATTTATTGACAGCACTGTTTGGCTTGAATGCATTTTGGCTGCTATAATATTGCAGCTTCCTTTTGGGATCAATAAAGTATCTAGTTATCCAGGTATGGATGGCTTGAAGTGCTGAGTAAAACAAGTTACTAAAATGTATTTTGGTTCTGCATCTATTATTTGAAGAAGCGGTATAGGACATACACAAAAGGCATGAAAACAAACAGAATAAAGTGGAAAGATATGAAACTAAACTTAGAAATCACACTGAATTGATAAGCTTCAATATTACTTAAGCCAAAAAAAAATCTGAATTGACCCAGTGCCTCATACAAAAACAATATATAAAAAAATCAACACACTGTGAGACCACAGACACTGGAACTAGCCACCAGGAAGTCTTGAACATTTATAGTCGAGAGGTTTTGAGGTCATTGTGAGCTTAGAGAGAGAGGTGGAAGCAAATATATAATTCCTCCTATGCTCTCTCATTCATCCATCCATCCATTATCCAACCCGCTATACCCTAACTACAGGGTCATGGGGGTCTGCTGGAGCCAATCCCAGCCAACACAGGGCACAAGGCAGGAAACAAACCCCGGGCAAGTTGCCAGCCCACCGCAGGGCACACACACACACCAAGCACACACTAGGGACAATTTAGAATCGCCAATGCACCTAACCTGCATGTCTTTGAACTGTGGGAGGAAACCCATGCAGACATGGGGAGAACATGCAAACTCTACGCAGGGAAGCGAACCCGGGTCTCCCAACTGCGAGGCAGCAGCGTTACCCACTGTGCCACCCTATGCTCTCTCAGGTAATAATAAATTAAGAAGTACTTCAATAAAAGTATAAATTTAGATAAAACAGACAGCTTGAAAATAATATTTCTGAAAAATTAAGGTAGTGGCCTAATATGTGTCTGCCTGCAACTGATAACTTCAACTGATAACTTCTTTATCACTCCTTTTCCATCCACCCATTATCGAACCCGCTATATCCTAACTACAGGGTCACAGGGGTCTGCTGGAGCCAATCCCAGCCAACACAGGGCACAAGGCAGGAAACAAACCCCAGGCAGGGCGCCAGCCCATCGCAGGGAGCACACACGCACACACACACACCCACACACCAAGCACACACTAGAGACAATTTAGAATCGCCAATGCACCTAACCTGCATGTCTTTGGACTGTGGGAGGAAACCAGAGTACCTGGAGGAAACCCACGCAGACACGGGGAGAACATGCAAACTCCATGCAGGGAGGCACTCCTTTTCCTTGTCTATGAATAGTAATCTTTATAGTTTTAACAGTTTGCCAATAAAAAAAACAATTGCCATGCTAATTAAGCAGTTTTAATATGGAAATCAAAAATGTCTAATATGCTTAATATGGTGGTGCAGTGCTTATCTCTTCTTCCATACAGGTGTAGGAGTTTGGCACATTTTAGCCTTTATGTAGATGTTTTATCAGGTGTTCTGTTAATTCTTCCCCATTTCAACTATAATTTGTTTAAGCCTTAATTAAAGGCTGGTTTGAGCAGGTTTAAGCGCTCAAGATTTGTGTTTGCCGCTGTCTGGGTAGACTGTGGATTCTTGTCATCCTGTAATAGACAAGGAAGGGAGAAAAAATGTATGGAAGAATTGATTGTGTTGTGTGAAAGTTAAGACTTTGAAACAGCTCTATATCTGAGGGAAGATGCCAATTCAATTTTGTTAATTTCACATTTTCTGGCTCATTGTTATTTGGTTGATACAGTATGATTGTTTAATTGCAATTCATATTACTAAAAGAAACTGAAATGTTTTCAAAGGATTGTTCAGTCTCAGTTAGTGAGATTCAGGCTTTACAGAGACATCCAGTTTTACAACTTTATGTAGATGAGGGGAATTTTTATTTAAAACCATGCACAGCATTAAACAGAGAGAGACAGGAGAGAGAGAAGGGTGAGAAAGTGCCCAAGAGCACTCTTAACACAGACAGTAGCTTCCTTTCAGAAATGGCAAGTACAGAAACTGTTTACCTGAGGAAAAAAGTCAACCTTCTAGGATCATTGTGCATTATTGTAGGCTCAATGGTAGGAAGTGGGATTTTCATTGCTCCTAAAGGTGTCCTGAGAAACTCCGGCAATGTGGGCCTGTCTCTTATCATCTGGTTGGCCACAGGAATTTTTTCTACTTTTGGTAAGTAAAGGAACACTCTTCCCTGGAAAGCCTGGGTTAAGTTTCATCAGCAGCCAGAAAATACAGCAAATCTGTATGATTTAAAAAAAACTATTTTCAAAATTTTTAGAAATGAGCTGTAGATTTTACTTTGTATTCAGTCAATGAAAAGAGCAACCTAGATGAAAGAAACCAATAAAGATTATTTTTAGCTTACAAAACGTCCTTGCAAGTGCCACCATTTTCCATGTTACTTCCATAGGGATATTGATGTTGGCAACAATGTACATAACTAGTCATGTGAATTGTTGATGATGGAACACGGATATCATCGCATCGCCATTATGAAAGGTGACAGTATGCTCCGACTGGCATTTAAGCTTTGAATCGTCTAAACTAAAACCTATTTTTATGAGAGTAGAGTGGGAAAGAATGACAGATGAACTTAGGAATTTGGGCTTTGCTTTTTGACAGTGAGTTTTGGCTTTTGTTTTGTACTTTTACACTTAGTTTGTTGTGTTTTCTTTGGCACTTTATCCCCTAGCCAATTTCTGACAACTGTTATTCTTTTTCAATAGGGAAAGCCCTTCTCAGCAATGTCTGGAAAGGGCTAAGTCCAGCCCTTAAGCCATTCCTTCCTTTCACATGTTTTTTTTTCCCCGTTCCTCGTGTCTAAGGTTGTTAAATGGCAATGTTTTCCATTTAGCGGTTACATGATGGAGAAGTTGGGAATATAAACAGAAGAGATATGGATAATGGCTTAGAGTGAGCACTTGCAGTCTAACCTTTACAATGGCCACTCCTGAGAGGAGTAGTTGATTTTGTATATTTGTTTAGAGTTAAGTATGTTTTTTCTGATTTTTGGCTTTGTTCTTTTGTATTTTGAGCTTTCCTATTTGCTTTGTGTATTGATCTCTGTTTCAGAAATTTTGATCCATATTTTGACTATTGTTTTTAAATTTATCTTTGGATTATTTTTAAATAAATATTCTGAAGTCTGCAAGGTGAAAGCTAACAAGTAGTAAATCATCCTATAGACTATGAAAAGTTAAATGGAAAAAATATTAATAATAAAATAATAATAATAGTAAAAAACTAAACATTTTTGTTCCCATTCAAGAAAATTTCTCACATGAATATTACTAAAAGAGAAAAGTTTACATTTACTTATTTGAGTTACTATTCCTAGATTATCAAATCTAGCAGCTATTATCAGTTAGACAGAAGTTTGTCAAACAAAAGACTCTTCAAATTCTTCTTAAACACATTGAGGGAGTCAGAATTTAGAATAGAGTTGGGCTGCTCATTCCACCAGCCAGAAGTAAAACATTAAATGAGTTTGGACTGAGATTTGATACCATGCAGAAGTTGCACCATTAGACGCCGTTCAACAGCAGACCAGTGTGGTTGAGAAAAAGCACAGGACCTCAGAAGACTTCATCATATATTTAGGTACACAACCACAGAATTCTCTGTAGGCAAGACACCTTTATCTAAGGCAACTTATTTATGATACAATTGATTATATTTGTTTTGTTTTTTTAATTGGAGCACAGGTAGGTCAAGTGACTTGGTCATGGTCACATGGTATCAATAGCAGGATTTGGATCCACACCCTCAGGGGTGGAAGACCAGAGCCTTAACCACTACACCACACTGCCTTAAAACAAACATATTGTTAATAAAAATATAATTATCATTCCAAACAGGGAATAGATCCCTTAGGTATATCACTGCCAGTGTAAATCCTTAGTGTAGGCTTTAGGAAAGAAATAAATTCTTTATAACGGGTGTGGCATTAGGTTGTGATCAATTTTAAAAAACAGTGTGAATGGTTACTTTACTTAGTTCATGGCAACAGATAAGGAATAGTGTAGTCTTGAAAGTTTAATTAATGCAGTTTATTTACTTTGTCTTAAATACAATTGTTTTAATGGAATTTTTCAAATGAGCTTATATAAAAACAGTACATTTTTCTCAATAAGTTCTCAAATAGTTCAACATCACAAATTTCATTTGTAAACTGAGTAAAAGAATCACATAGCTATTGCAAAAAAATGTATGTAGTATTTGTATTTTATATTGGTGACAGGAAAAATCTTGATTAATAAATCAGCAAAAAGTTTGAAATGCTACTGATTGACTTCATACTGAATTGTGAAGGGCTCCACCCTACAGCCTGTCTCACCTTTTTGACATTTTCTGATGTTCTTACAGTTCTAAATCGGTCCAACAAACACATCCTACACACTACAAATAGACTGAGGTTCATGGAACCAATTTAAAACTGGGTTATGAGCAGCAATTCTTTGTCGGCTTGACACAATAGATCTAATGAAAAATTGTCCTTGCTCCTCTGCTACAGATTTGAGTTCAATGTATGTTGTAATGTTGAACACATGATAAGGCACTGACTAGTTGCTCATGGTTACTGAAACAGCATCTAACATTTTGCCACAGAAGTATCCCCTATTGACCCCTCCCCCACCCCCAACACCCTGGTAATGATCACATCCCTAGGCCATACCCACAATTTTAGTTTCGACATTTCAATCAATCACTTAAAAACATGTCTGTGTCATTTTTTCCTATCCCTCCCTTCCGTATAAGAGTCATTCATTTCAGTGTGTCACTGGTAATGAGAGGAGAGGTGATATCATGAGGAATATTTATTGTATTTTCATGCTGTAGAAACTAAGGCACTCTGTCATGCATCAATGTTATTGTTTTCCATACTACCACAATATATAGTATGCTAAATAGATCGTTGTATATCACCTACCGACAATTTTTTCTTCATGTTCACCATCCCACTGTTCTTTTGGTGGGTGTTGTTGATCACCAGCTTCTACCACCTGCCAAAGTATAAAAAGCTAAGAATGCATCATCATACAGCCTGTGGAGGATATCACTTGTGAATTTCCTTATACAGAATTTATTAGTTCTTCCTATTAATGATATGACTGATATTAGTCTGATCTTTGAGGGATGAAATGACACACAGACACAAGCATCTGTTTAATGGTACTATAAAGTACTGTTTATTATCTCTTTAAGAAAGGATACTAATCAGCTCCCCCTCTTTGACCACAGGAGACACTGCTGTCCATCTTCAAGGGGATCATTCTCTGACATGTTAATTGCACCTCCTTTAAGCTCCCTTCAGTGTGCATGGCTGTGTCCTCCCCCCAGTGAGTCTCACATGCCCCTGTGGAGTCCCGCACAGGGGCAGGTCTAGTATGAAACTAATGAAGTTTAAGCTTTAGGGCACATAATCCAGGTGGGGCACCAGAAGCGACTTTTGTTGCTGGTTGCAAAGGGGCCCCCATAACAGTTTAAGCTTCGGGGCACCAAAAAATGTAGATGCGCCACTAGTTCCATCTGCCTGTTCTCTTACAAGTTAGATCCCTATAATATTTTAATTTTAAAGAGTGTCTTTACATTTACAGTTGTTTTCTCAGAAGATGCTTCTTTCCTATGTGACTGACATAATCGAGCAAACATCAGTCTGGGGGAATGCTTGGAAGCAAGTGTTACATAACAAGGTTCCAAAATTGATCATTACAGGCAAAGAGTTCAGAACAAAAAATAAGTGAGTTACAATTCCTAGATTACATCTAACAGCTGTTATCAGTTAGACAGAAGTTTGTCAAACAAAAGACTCTTCAAATTCTTCTTAAACACATTGAGGGAGACATAATTTAGAATAGAGTTGGGCTGCTCGTTCCACCAGCCAGGAGCAAAACATCAAATGAGTTTGGACTGGGATTTGATACCATGCAGTGGTTGCACCATTAGATGCTGTTCAACAGCAGACCAGTGTGGTTGAGAAGAAGTACAGGACCTCAGAAGAGTCATCATATATTTAGGTACACACCCACTGAATACTCTGTAGGCAAGCTTAAAGGAGTTGGACTTAATATGTCCTGATGCAGGAAGCCAGATGAGTGAATTTTGCGGCATTTTGAATCATTTGCAATGGCTTGGTGACACATGCCAGTGCTTCTGCCAGTAGAGAGGTACAGTAGCCCAGACATGACAAGACCAAAGCCTGGACAATGAGTTGTGCTGTGTACTCTGTAAGATATGGCCTGATCTTGTGGATACTGTACAGAGTGAATCTGTAAGACGGAGAGACCATTGATAACCATGGTCCTTGAATGACAGCTAATCATCAACCACCACTCCAAGGTTGCATAACTACTTAACAGATGTTAGATAGTGAACCAAGATAAACACAGATGGGGTGCTGAGTAGGCATACAAGCTGGGATAACAAGAAGGTCCTTCTGTGACAGGCTGAGCTGGAGATGGTATTCCTTCATCTAGATTACAATATAAGTGAGAAATTCAAAGATTCTTCTTTATACCATGTGGTCTTCTGGAGTAAATGACAGGTATAGTTTTGTATTGTCAACATAACACTGATAGGAAAAACTATGGGACTGCATGATATGGCCATGAGAGGAGGTGTACAGAGAGAAGAGAAGAGGACCCAGCACTGATCCTTTGGACACCTTCATGTTTGCCTGGTGCACGCTTGACATCTCTACACATCAGGACACATGGTAGTATCTCCCCGAAAGTTAGGACTCAAACCACTTCAGGGCAATCCCAGTGATACCAAGGTCGGAGAGGGTGGCAAGGAGGACCTGGTGGTTGAGTGTATAAAAGGCAGGGGAGAGATCTAGCATGATGAGCACACATGACATGTTGTTAGCTTTGGCCTGCCACCACATCAGAAACGATGAGTAGAGCTTTCTTGGTGGAGTGGCCATTCTTTTATCCTGATTATATCAAGCAGTCTGTTCTGTAGAAGGAGGGAAGAAGTCTTGGTTAGAGAGAGCACATTCTAGTGTTTTGAAAAGAAAGGAGAGAAGGGACTCTGGTCTGTAATGACCTACTTGAGAAAGATCGAGAATTGGTATTACGGCCTGTTTGAACAATTTAGGAAAAGTGCCTGTGCAGAGTGAGGTTTTGACAACGTGTGTAATTACAGAAATGAGTGAGAGAGAGATATCCTGGAGGAGATGTGAGAAGATGGGCTTAGGTGGACAGGTAGTGAGGTGACTAAAGAGGAGATTGTAAATATCACTGGTGGAGAGAGGAGAAAAAGAGAAGAAGGTTGTGGTGTGTTCAGGAGCAGGCTGGTTTTAGGTAGTGATGAGAACTGACTTCCTATGACAGGGTCCTTTTCCTGAAAAAAGTCATCAACAGTGAAAAAGGTTGAGGGTCAAGGTGGTGGAGGGTTGTGGAAGCAAAGACTAAGCCACAATGTTTCAAAGGGTCATTATTGTCCATGTTGGGTTTCAGTTTTGATAACTTTAAGCAGAGTTCAGCTTCTTTCTATTCTTGTATTTAATTTATAAAGGAAGGACGGAGGTTACCAAACATTGTCAACTGTGTTTTTATTATTAAAAACTGTTAAAAATTCACCTTTGTTCTTAATTGCATATTTTGCTGCCTTAGTCTGCCTGTTTCTAACACTGTTCAAAAATAATTTTACATAAAACAAGTTAATCAAAACAAAAATCTTATACTGTTGGAGGACTGGACCTGAGAGAGAGAGAGAGAGAGATGCTGTTTAGGCTCTTGTGGGTGGAATGGGTGAAAAAGACAGCTCTCAGTCCTGGTGTGTGGGTATGGAACAGTAACAATCTTAGCATGGATCTGGTCAAAGAGGTGTGTAAGTGAAAGTGAGTTGTTCCCTTGGAGCAAAAGTGAGCAGTGGAAGAGACACTGAAAAGGAGAACAGAGCTGGGAAAGACAGGAGAGCAAGTGATGAAACTGAAGCATGGCTAAGCATGGTGAGTTGGGTTCGGCCACTGTGTAACCAAGTGTTAATTTAAGTCCCACTTTTTACACCTTTTTTACTGTTCCGTTACTTTACATACCACCTGACAGCTGTTTGCGTAGTACACAGATTGAGGACTTTTGCTCTTGTGTATAGCTACATTGATATACTGTACAACTACTTTTATACAACAACTGAAGCAGATTTCAGTTACCTATGTGTTTATTTAAAAATAAGTCATTTTAAAGACAATCTTTAAAACTGGAATAGAATTTTTCTCTAATGTTAACCTTACTAGGGTCATTGTCCTCATTTTAATAAATGCTTTACCTTTGAAAATGAATCACGTAAGTTAACTTTGACAGTCTTACTTTAAGTACACATCAGGAAATGACAGTGTTTACAGATGTACTTATGTATGACTGTACTCTATAAGCTTTTGTAAGTAAATCAAATTTAGGCCAGATGGAAGGAGCTGGGTAGATTTGGAAGACAAAATGAATAAAATGTTCTAAAAGAACAGAGTGTCTGCAATAGGAAGGAAAGTACTGACTTCATAAGTTGTTGTTTTTGGTGACCTGTATGATATCATATCAGACTGTTCTGAGTACAGTTTAAGTAAATCAAATGTAAATATTCCCAAAAGCAGTTTCAGGAATGTGTATCTATTATATAAAAAAAAATACAATCTACGCTTGTAGCTGTCAATTAAAATAAATCTTATAAGAAGGTACAGTATATTTCAGCTTTAGGAGTGAAGGAATATTTGAACTAGTTAATTTTTATTGTTGTAATCTGAGCTTCTGACCAGATGGATAATGCTGGTATTCTGATGGATTTCTGGTGGATTTGTGTTTTCTGAAAGCATACACTTTGCTTTTCCAAATTTATTTTTAGAGTAGTCACAGATTTGGGTTCTTATCATTTTACTCTTTCACAATTTTATTCATTGTATTTTTATTAATAAATTTAAGATTTACAAGCCATGCTCTACATAAAATTGACTCAATACATCTACTATAGAAACATCTCATAAATAACATCAAAAATAGCTCATAAGACAGAAGCCACACTGATGAAAAGCGCTTCTGTGTTCTCACAAAAGTTAGTTTGAGTCTGTTATTATCACAAGACGTTTTCCAGTTTTGGCAAGTTCTGCTACCTGCTGTTTCATGACTCATCACCCAAGAGTAAGCAATTGATAATATTTTGTTTAGTTTAAAAGATAATTGTAAAAATTGCCATACCGGTAGATCATTTAAAATAAACCACTCTTGAGAATTCCAAGAAGTCATAAAATCATGTATCGTTTAAAATAATTAGATTTTTGCAGTAAAATTATATTATTATTTTTTGTTATTCTAGAATCTCAAAAGACAGATATTGGCCATTATTAACTCATCTGTTTTACTAACCTGCTTATCACCCATTTTGTGGGAGATTTGGTATTGATTTTTTGTTAATTGTGGTCACAAATGTAAAAACATTACAATGTAAAAAATGTTTACATAATTGACAGAGAAAATGAGAAGAAACCAGTCAATCAAGCACATGTACTTGGTTAATAGTTTATATGCCCCAAAATGATACACAAACGTTTTTTTTGAAAACTATTAGGGTATGTGCTTCAACAAGATGACCTATTAGTTTGTTTTATAGTTGTGAATATTTTTCCCTTACATTTACAGTGATGTCCTTTATTTTATGCTTGGTTTCTAGGAGCGCTGTGCTATGCTGAGTTAGGCACATGCATTAAGAAGTCTGGTGCACATTACATTTATATTCTGGAAACCTTGGGACCCATGCTAGCATTTCTTCGTCTCTGGGCACAATTTATTCTTATTCGGTAAGTTTTTTGTGAGTTGAGCATGAAGATAATATATTCTTTATTGTGTAGTTTTAATGATTAAGATTTGGCAAGTTCTAAATTCAAGAAAGACCAATAAACTGCCACATCGTCAACACAAAGGTTTAGATTGTATCTGTTGAGAAAGGGTGGTAGTACTTCATGTGATCTATGGAGAGTGAATGATCGATGCCTACCACCTGGTTTATATCTGGAATACGAAATGAAAAAATAATACTCCATACTCTCATTAACATTTAGAAAAAAGTTCTTTATATTGTATTTTTACTGTACATGAGAAAATCAACTAGCATGAGTGATTGTTGACATTGGCAAAGTGATTAGTAAAATAAAATTTGTAATTTGGTGTAATCACACCTTGTATTATTTCTTTTAGAAAATTGCTTGTGAGGATTCCTCAGACATATTTTTTTTTCATGTGGACATATGCTGATATATACTACAAAGCAAAACAGACTTCTAATTTGTTCTGTAACTATTGCTCAACGATAAAGAGTTTTTTCACCATTAGAATCTCAACTATAAAAAAAATGAGCTTGCTCACTGGAACAGAAATTTTGAACCTCTCAGTTATACCTTAATAATGATACAAAATTTGGTCTATGAATCCTGCTGTGTGATAGATAGATAGATAGATAGATAGATAGATAGATAGATAGATAGATAGATAGATAGATAGATAGATAGATAGATAGATAGATAGATAGATAGATAGATAGATAATGTCTGATATGGCCAAATGTAAAAAGAGCAGTCACAGTCACAGTGAGGCAGTATAAAGGGGAACTGCTGTAGGTAAAAAGGGGCCCCAATAGTGTTTCTTGATACACCTCTGCTGAGTAATTCCTCAGCTAAAAGTACTTAATGTAAGCGTGTCAGAGACTGGAAGTGCAACATTACATATAATGGTCATCAGTATTATCTTTACTTTCTCCTCCAGTGGGCTCAGTATGAGCCCCAAAACTGATCCAGCCTTTTAAATTAACTTGTTGATTCTGTTGTTCTCTCTTAAAGTGATGGTACCAGCCAAGCACACCACAGCATAAAAAATCTTACTGGTCATCACAGAGTTGTAGAAGATGTGAAGGATGTCACAACCCACATTACAGGAACACAGTCTCTTAGAAAAAGAGTCTGCTCTGCTCTTTCTTTTATAGTTCCTCTGTGTTATGAGACCAGTCCAGCCTGTCATTGATATGGACCGTCAAGTACTTGTAGCAGTGTACCACCTCCACATCCACAGTGACCAGGCATAGAGGTTCTTTGGTGCAGTGGAAGTCAATAACCAGTTCCTGCTAAGCTGCAGACAATTCTTTCTGCACCAATAAACTTTTCCACTTGACTCATATACTCTGTCTCATCCCACTTGTCAATACACTATATTAATGCAAAATTTCTGAGAATTTGTGTTCGACACATGACCTGGGGCCTCATGCATAACGCTGTGCGTACAATTCACACTATAACATGGTGTGCGGACAAAAATGGAAATGTGTTTACGCACAAAAAAATCCAGATGCATAAATCTGTGTGAATGCCAACTTCCACGTTGTTCCGCTCCATAAATCCCAGTCAGCATCAAAAGTAACTCACATGCATGCTCCTGCTGTCCCGCCCCAACTCCTCCCAGAATTACGACTCCTTGAATATGCAAATCAGTATAAATAGCCCTTAAGCTCACCCTTCTGTGAAAATACAATGGCAAAAGCACGAGGGAAAATAGAAGAATTTCAGCGAATACCAAGTGGAGGCAAGGAAAAACGTACAATTTGTTGGTTTAAACAGTGGTATAAACAACAAAAGGAAGTTAATCAAGTGACATAGCGTGTCGGAGAAACTCGAAAGCTCAAGTTCACAAAGTTGCACAGTGCCCGAAATAAAAAAGAAGTTGTCAGATATCAAAGTTGCTGCGCCATGCCTGACCTTCGATGAAATAATTTATTGCAGCAGTACTGTCTCTTTCAAACATACTAACCCCCAATTCCTGTCCTTACTTTTCTTTCTCCAAATACCCAATCGCCACACAATCAGCTCTGTAATAGATGTTAAGCCATCTGTAAGCTTAGAACACCGATTCTTCAAAACTTTTAAGGCACATTGAAATATCTTCGTAGTACGTGTTTAATTATCCTATCCATCTATCCTTCCAGTGTCGCATCAGCACCAGCAAGAGTACAGAACGAGGCAGGAAAAATCCATGAACGGAGCTCCAGCTCCTTGCTAGCGCTGCGGCACCATGTAGTTAAAGTTAAAGTTTTATCTGTATAATATAATAAACATATTTTGCTGCATTTCATCTTAAAAATGATATCGTCATCATATGTAAATACACGCTTTATAAAGTGGCTCAGGTTGTGCAATATTATAACTGTAGTGCAAATTTACAGTGAGGTGATTGTACTTATAAGTACTAACAGTTCTAGAAGGAGCACTTGATGGACTGATTGAATGCGTTTATAGCTCCTGGGATGAAACTGTTTCTGAACCGCGAGGTCTGTACAGGAAAGGCTCTGAAGCATTTGCCGTGTGAGAGCAGTTCAATATACAGCATGGCTGAGGCAGTGTGTGCTACATGCTGTATAACGATAATTCTCTTTCCAGTCAGCTGCTGTAGATCTGTGATTCCCCACTCAGATACAGTGATATAAATACTCCGAGTGGTGCAGTGAGAGTAATATGGAAAAAGATGATCCACTGTGGCAACCCCTAACGGGAGAAGCTGATAGAACAACAACAACAACATTTATTTATTTATATAGCACATTTTCATACAAAAAGTAGCTCAAAGTGCTTTACATAATGAAGAAAAGAAAAATAAAAGACAAAATAAGAAATTAAAATAAGACAACATTAGTTAACATAGAAAAATAGTAAGGTCCAATGGCCAGGGGGGGACAGAAAAAACAAAAAAAAAATTCCAGACGGCTGGAGAAAAAAATAAAATCTGCAGGGGTTCCAGGCCATGAGACCGCCCAGTCCCCTCTGGCTATTCTACCTAACATAAATGAAATAGTCCTCTTTGTAATTAGGGTTCTCACGGAAGGACTTGATGATGAAGAAGAAGAAGAAGAAGGTGCAGTGAGAGTAACAACGCTAAAGCAGCTATTGTATTTAGAATAGTTTGACCATTCTGTGAACCATTATATTGTTACAGGTTAATTACAATCAGATGCATTAAACTAACAAACAATATGCAGTTAATTTCAGTGTATTTATAAAGCAACATCAGGGATGTGGGTTTAAAAAAGAAAGGGTAACCACACAGGAACAATAGCACTGCTTTGACGCTGGGTGCCGCCAGTCTGCAAAACCGAGTACAGAACTTGCTTACGCCAGGGTATGACCTACTGTGGAAATGTGCGTGGCTGTACGCCAAGTTTAGGTTTTATACATCACGATTTGAATGTGGAAATGTTCTTACGCAACATTTTTGTGCGTACGCACCGTTTATACATGAGGCCCCTGGTGTTAAATTTATAGTGTGAGGTGTAGAGGGTGACGTGAAAAGTAATAGAAATGGTCTCCTTTGCGGCACTTCAGTGTTGTTCACATCCTCATGAGAGAAACAGACCTTAACTCACTGCCTGACAGATATTCCATTATCCAGGACACCATGGCACCATCCACCTGCATATCTCAGAGCTTAACTCTTAGTAGGGATGGCTGGAAGTTATTGAAGACACTAGACAAATCAAAAACCACAATCATCACAGTTCTGATGGCTTTGTCTACATGAGAATAAGCTTTAGATAATTGCATCTCCCACTTCAATTTTTGTAAAATAAACAAAAAACAATGGGTCCAAGTGGTCTTTCACAAGAGGGCTCATAAAGTCTAGGACCATCCTTCCAAAAGGCTTTATGATATGGGATGTTGGAACTGGATAATACATAATGTTTTTCACAGCAGCAGAACATTTTGTAATCTTAGTGACAGACTGAACAGGTGACAGAGGATACCATAAAATTGGTCGGCACAGGCTTTAAGAACTTGAGGACTGATTCAGTCTGGTCCTGTGACTTTTTCTGTGTGTAGACTCCTCAACTGTCTCCTTGATTGCTCTTCAGGTAAGGACAATCCATACTGATAGTCAAAGGCAGACTCGTCACTTACCAGATGAAGTAGAGTTGTTGATGTAGAAGGGATGGTATGAGGAGGCTGGTCATTGGAGGAAGGTGGCAGTAGGTGGTAAAGTCTATTACAAACTTGGTTCAGAACTGGTTTTATATTATTCTGAGTGAGTTTGTTTTCTATTTTAGCTTTCTAAGCTTCCTTTCCTTCATTCAGCTTTTTCTTCAGCACTCTGTGTGTATTTCATAGCATCTTTGTCGTTGGGTTTGAATGCTCTCTTTTTCTCATTCAGGAGACCTTTTAGCTCCTTACTAATTCAGGGATTTTTATTTGAAAAGCAATGTACTGCCTTTGAAGGTATCATAGTGTTAAAACAAAAATTAATATACTGTAGTCTGTCATGCAGCAACGGAGTCCCTCAATTTCGTCCCCATGAGACGTCCACACCATTTCCCATTTTATCATTTGGAAGCAGTCATTCAGAGCCATTTCAGGCTCCAGGCTTCATTTCTATTCTGGTGGTAACAGGTTGCCAGCTAATAATAGGCTTATAGCTGGGAATATGATAAATCAAGTTGTGGTTGTGTGCCTAAAGGTGCCAGTAGTTTACACTTAAAGGCATTTTTAATATTTAAATAATGCAGGTTCAGCTTGTTATTTCCTTAAGTGGAAAATTACACAAACTGATGGAAATGTGTCATTGTTTCCTTTCAAAGTCACATGGGTGAAGTCACCACATATGATATGCATGATAAGAATGACTCATCATTAAAGTGTTGGTGACAAAATCACTTCCATTGCTGAGTCTCTGTTTGCAGTAGGAGGAACATAAACATGAAGTAACTCATTTCCCTGGGCAAATAACGTTGATTAATTCCAAACGCCAGAATTCTAATGTCTGAATGAAATACTGTAGTTTTATTCCCTTTTGCATCATTGCTCATTTACATAGATGACCAGTCCCCCTCCCGTCTTTTTCTCTAAAGCACTGGGTCTCTTTCTGCTTGAATACTGTGAAATCAGTCCCGCATCAAAATAGTGCTGAACTCTTTAATGTAATGTGTCAATCACATATTATATTTCTAATGAGAAAAATGTAACTTTTGTAGCAGTCTGGGATTTAGCTACCGTAAATAAATGCATTGCAGCCTGTTAGTCTAAGGGGAAATACAGTCACTTTGTGTAACAATGCAGTAGTTTTGTTTTTTACCTCCTAGTTGCTGTATGAACTTTGAACACTGTGAATAGTTACTGTGCAAAGAAGTGGAATTAAGAAAAGATTTAGAAGAAAAGCTGCATTGTCTTCCTCCCTAACATTAAATCATTTGTTGTCCTTTGAACAATCTAGGCCTGCTTCCTCATCTGTGGTGGCTTTGGCATTTGGCCGGTACATTGTTGAACCTTTCTTCAGCCCCTGCTCAGCACCCAAATTACTTGTTAAAATGGTCAGCATAATTGGAGTCTGTAAGTAGTCATTTGACTTTCCTATGATCTTTTCTTCATACCTGCTTTAATCTAAATGTCAATGATATGTACACTGATCATGCATCTTTATGAAAAATGAATACTGCAAAATATATGCTAAAATATATTATTTTTATGTACACTTATGTTGTAAAAACACAAAGGACAAAAGAGAAGGAGTTTGTGCTCTATCTGCACACTTTATTTATTGCCCTGAACTCAATAGAAATGTAAGAAAATGATTAAAGCTGTTTTTGTGGTTATAGTTGCTCCAGAGAGCTGTAACTCCTGAAAAAGTACTACATCAGAGTCAGATCTCTGTCCTTGTCCACAGTAGGTCTCAGAAGACAACTCACTAGTGCATCATATACCCTCACTTGGTTTGTATTCGACCAATCATGCTCTTAACCTAACACCTTAATGGCCTTCTTAATAGCTTTGCACACCATGTAGATGTGGACTATGACAAGTGAACAACAACTCTTAAATCCTTCCTATAATGTGTAGTAATCTGCTCCAACATTTTTGCTTCCTACTTGCAACACTTTTTATTTATATTAAATTTCATCTGAGCACATCTCTCCAAATCTGAAATTTGTCCAGATTCTTCTGAGAAGATTTTGTTGACTCTAGGGTATCTAACATTTCACATAGTTTAGTGTCATTGGCAAACTTAAGCATCTCATTAGTTACTTTTTATGTAGATAAATTATATAAATTTAAAAGAATATTGGCTCTTGTGCAGTAGCACCCTTCTTCTACTGTATTAGATAAGTTATCCATTAAAGTACACACACACAAAAACGTCACTGTGATGATGCGGGTTCGCTCCAGGTTCCCATGCAGCTTCAGGGAGCTCTTGAACCTGACACCATCGTTATTGTCACCGATGAGCTTGGCAGTGAGGAACAACAATGAAACAAGGGGATGGTGTAAAAGTGTCAAGTGCTTTTATTAAAAATAAATCAAAACAAAACAGTTTTCCAAATAAATAAAGTGCAGTGTATATCAAAAATCTTCACTAAATAAATAATCCATTAAAACAAAAGTGAAATTGTGAAGGTTAAAAAAACAATAGAAAAAAACAATCCTTTAAAAATGCCTTCTTCCTCACTCCTGCAACCTCCGTTTCTTTCTTTCTTTCTTTCTTTCTTTCTTTCTTTCTTTCTTTCTTTCTTTCTTTCTTTCTTTCTTTCTTTCTTTTTTCCTTTTTCATTCCTTGCTAGCCATCTCGCGCTTCTATATATTACCGGGACATGGATCAGCTGTGGCAATCAGCAGCTCCCGGGAACAATTACGGATGCGGACGACTCCTCACATGTGCACTTAAGTGAGAATCGCCTGCATCATGAATTCCCCGGGAACCGCTCGGCCACCCCCTTGCTAAGCTACGAGTTCGATGATTATTTATTTAAAACTGGCCCTTTTTGACATGAGCTGTGGACCAGCTACACCACAGTCACTTCTCCTGAAATTAATGAAAGATGAAAACAGTTATATAAGAATAAGATCGAATTGACTAAACTAATGTTATCTGTATATTAGTATTTTAAAACAACAATGTTATCAACCAAGTTTTATTTCTTTTGGTAATTATTGGGCACTACTCTATTGGGTATACATTATAAATGTTTAAGAAAATGACAGTTAGTCACAGGCCCTCTAACACTAACATACATCAATCAATGCAGTTTTTTTCATAAATTAAATTGGTATCTGCTGTGACTCAAAACTATCAAGCCACCATAAGCTTATTTCTCTCTATTATAAAAAAAACAGTAGGGCGTTGAGACGTGATCTTCACGTTAAGATCACAGAAGACAGTTATAAGACCAGCGAGGACCTTAAGCATTAGACATTTTGCCAAGAGATTGACCCAGGACCGTCTCACGATGACATGGAACATGAGATTCTTGCAAGACACGCCCTACTTGCAATCAATATCAAATAAGACAACGGGGCAGCAAAACATTCAGTCTTGTGAAGGATTTGAGCACATACAGATCCAGGGTCTCAGTGCATATAAAGCGTATAAGGACAATACGTTATAAATAAAACGTCGACTAAGCAAAGAAGAAAGCGGCGCAGACAAAAGAGACTCAAAAGCGTTGGAGAGAAAACAGAGCAAGAAAGGAAAAGTAATCTAGGTGCAAATTCAGTAAATAAGGAAAGTAATTATCAGCCCGTAACAAGTGGAATTGAAACAAAGCATGCCCAATCGGGCTCAGAATTAAACAACAGAGTAAAAGACAAAGTAGAATTTCATAAACACGTTCACAAACATTGGCGCTATTCAAATGCAGAGCAGATTATGAAAGCAATGTAATTCGAAAGGCTCAAAAAAAAAACGTATGCGTGATACAAATGTGGAGAAAGTTAAAGAATATGAAAGTAGGAAAATTAGAAAGTATAAAAATAAGAAAGTAAAGATCGCAGTAGCACAAACAAATGGAAATTATTACTTGAAAAAAAGAAAATAATCACCACGGACCAGGTGTCGTTGAAAAAAAAGCAGGACAAAGCGAGGTCAGAAATAAAAGACACAGTAGAAAACAAAGTAAAACGTCATAAATTGTTTACAAAACAAAGGGGCCAAACACATGCAGAGCAGGTTAGAGATAATGAAAACTGGAATTCAAAAGACTCAAAAAAAATGTAGGCATGAAACACATGCAGAGCAAGATACAGAATATAAAAGCAGAAAAAAATGACAGTGTCAAAAAAAGAAAGTAAGCATCGCATTAGCGCAAAGAAAGAGAAATTATTACTTTAAGAAGTAACTAAAAGGTGAATAGAAAGCGAATATATGGACACAGGTGATATGTCAGAAGTATGTAAATATTGTAAGGCTTTGAAGTTTAAGTCAGAGAATTTCAAAAACGTGTTTTACCTCACATGCATTTATTCTTTACTTTGCAAAAAAAATTATTAACTGCTGATGATGTAGATCGCTTTGTCTGTGCTGAAATTCCAAACAGAGAAACCTATCCTGAATTATGGTACAAAATCATTAAACACATGTCTCACTGACCTCATTTAAAAGATTCAGCATATTGGAACTCGAAAGATTCCAAATATTGTTTTTACACAAGTTCTGAAGTAAAAGTGAAACTAATGAAATAACAACAATTCAAAGAAAAAAAAATCTTAAAAGTGTGTATCCAGAAAAACAAAATCATGGGGGTTGACGAGCGAAGCGAGCAGGGGGCAAAGCCCCCTAGTAGACTATATTTTTAACTACATGGCATTGCAAAGTACTGTTAAAATGCACATATTTATCGTACTCTAGTAACACATATACAGTGATCCCTTGCTATATCGCGCTTCACCTTTCGCGGCTTCACTCCATCGCGGATTTTATATGTAAGCATATTTAAATTTATATCGCGGATTTTTTGCTGGTTCGCAGATTTCTGCGGACAATGGGTCTTTTAATTTCTGGTACATGCTTCCTCAGTTGGTTTGCCCAGTTGATTTCATACAAGGGACGCTATTGGCAGATGGCTGAGAAGCTACCCAACTTACTTTTCTCTCTGTCTTGCGCTGACTATCTGTGATCCTGACGTAGGGGGATTGAGCAGGGGGGCTGTTCACACACCTAGACGATACTGACGCTCGTCTAAAAATGCTGAAAGATTATCTTCACGTTGCTATCTTTTGTGCAGCTGCTTCCTGAAACGACATGCAGCAAGGTGCTTCGTATACTTAAAAGCTCGAAGGGCACGTATTGATTTTTGATTGAAAAACAAACTCTGTCTCTCTCTCTCTTTGTCTGCTCCTGACGGAGGGGGTGTGAGCTGCCGCCTTCAACAGCTTTGTGCCGCGGTGCTTCGCATACTTAAAAGCAAACAGCCCTATTGATTTGTTTGCTTTTCTCTATCTATGTGACATTCTGTGCTCCTGACAAGCACTCCTTTGAAGAGGAAGATATGTTTGCATTCTTTTAATTGTGAGATGGAACTGTCATCTCTGTCTTGTCATGGAGCACAGTTTAAACTTTTGAAAAAGAGACAAATGTTTGTTTGCAGTGTTTGAATAACGTTCCTGTCTCTCTACAACCTCCTGTGTTTCTGCGCAAATCTGTGACCCAAGCATGACAATATAAAAATAACCATATAAACATATGGTTTCTACTTCGCGGATATTCTTATTTCGCGGGTGGCTCTGGAACGCAACCCCCGCGATGGAGGAGGGATTACTGTAATTACATTCTCTTATCACTGTTATTTTTGAATAAGTCTCATTGTTACAAAAATACTTAGCAAATCTCTTAACTGATTATTGGTTGAAGCAAGTGAAAACATTTTAAAATGCTCCAGCTTTCATATCAGGTAACTTAATCAGTGTATGCAACAAAATGTTAAGCCATGCGCACCTTTTCAAACTTTTTTAGTTTTGTGGAGCCCAGCAATCTTAATTTCTTAAAGTGAGTACATGGTGACATCCTTTATGTCACCCATCACGCCAACATGATTGGCAGAAGATTAGGTAGCTAAGAACTGTATTTGTTGCCCACAAAAATAATAGAGAAAATGATTGCACACCTGAGGCAAAATTAAATTCAAAATGGAGATTCGCTGACCTTACCCCAAACTGCAAGAAATAAATCCTCACAATATCGACATTCTGATGGAATAACACAGTAAAAAAGAATTCAGAATGTTTTGACATGCTATCCTGTCAATGTTTGGTTTGCTTCTGTAGTAGCTTGATGGTGAGAGAAAGTGTTTTAATGAGTAACTACTAGAAGACAAGACATTGTGAAATTCATTGCCCCCTGTTGGATACAGGATCTTTGCCCCTGCCATTTTATTTCTCACATTTACTTAATCACTTCTTCCTTTCTTCATCTTTGCCTAGCATTTGCTGTGGCTGTGAATTGCTGGAGTGTCACCTTCACCACACGATTACAGATAGTACTTACCACTGTGAAGATGGGCGCCTTGGTTTTAATTATCGTGCCAGGAATGATCAAGCTTGCCTCAGGTAAAATAAACATGTTCTTTGCTGTTTTTAGCTCCTGTGATATAAAGTTTTTACATAGCTGGCAGCAAGCATTGACTGTTCATGCCAAGATTCATAAATGTGTGATGACTCCAAGAGCTTCCATGAGCATGTGCTTGGCAGAGACTTTGACTAAGAGCTTAGCTTGCTTGCTGTGAGTGCTGCCATATGTACTAAGGAAGGGAGAATGAGAAGGTGTAGCTAGGTGTCCCAAATACATTTTTATTGGCAAATGAGCAAGCAGATAGTCGGGACATCTAGGCAGTCCAACCTTGGCCATAGACTTGGAGAGAAAATGGAATCAGACGATATATGGATGTATCAAATATCAAGGCATAACCAAGAATAGAGCATTTTAGTAAACAAAGCCCAAGAGATGTATCCAGAATCATTGTCAAAATATGGAGTGAAGTAGCTACATGTAACCAGAGACAAAATGTTAAGAGAAAATAGTACTTTAGAGTCAGAAAAAAAATGTTGTAACCTGAAAACTTGAATCAATGCCCATATGGCCTCTACTGTAAGAACCCAAAACATTTCCCCATTTGGCTCCCCTATTAAGTCACCATGTCCTAAATTCCTGAGAGATTTCTCTGCTGTA
Organism: Erpetoichthys calabaricus; assembly: GCF_900747795.2. Classification (NCBI taxonomy): domain Eukaryota; kingdom Metazoa; phylum Chordata; class Cladistia; order Polypteriformes; family Polypteridae; genus Erpetoichthys; species Erpetoichthys calabaricus. The sequence goes on from NC_041394.2 coordinate 117,295,959, forward strand.
GAAAAATGTGTGCTTTATGTAATCATGTAATAGCAATTGTTCAGCCTCCATATGAAAAGGATAAAATATACATGCATGTATGCAACAATGTTATTTCACTGATCTCTCCACCTTCAAGTCTGTTGCTAAAATATTTAATCTTGTCTGCATTTTTATCTTTGCAGGGCAAACCGAAAATTTTCAAGGTGCTTTCGACACCAGTTCCTTGACACTGGATAGGCTGCCATTGGCTTTTTATGCAGGATTATATGCTTATGCAGGATCGTAGGTGTCTTTTTTCACTTTCTTTTTTCACTCTCTCTCTCTGTTTCTTTTTCCTGCATAATTCATGCTGCTACATTTTTTCTTGACCCATTTTCTTAATTAATTTGATGCTTAATAGATCAAACTAAAGATGAAACACATTTCCAAGTCATAGAAAAAATAAATACAGTAAAAGTCAAAATTCAGGATTTGCTGAACCCAAAAACTGTTTCAGCCTAATTTTTATAAGTAGTATGAAAAATGGTAATACATTTTAAATCCAGGAATTTACATAAGTTGTTACAATGTTTGTGAGAAGTTTAATGCTGTCCTTGTGTCTCTGTGGCTTTTCTACTGGTGGTCCACATTCTTCTCGTATTCCAAACATGTTCTTGTTACATCTCTTGATTAAACTGATAAGGTTCTTGTTTTGCATTTGATGCTGCCATGTTAGACTCTTACTAACCTGGACATTGCAATTAAAAAATAAGTTCAAGTGACCTTAGGTAGTGGACAAATGTAACGTAGTGTGGTTCCTGGGAGGCACACACTTTTTTCACTTTTATCAACATATACTCTCCCAAAATTGCTGTTGTTATCATTTGATTTAACATTCTGAATATGGCTGCAATTAAAAGAACCCACAGTGTAACTTCTAGCCTAGCAAAAAAATCTTTGCATAAAGACAATGAAGACACTTCTCTGAAATCCACTCAAAAGAGACAGCTGCATTTTTTTTTATTATATGATGGGAAAAAAGAGGCTGATAAGGCTGCAATGGATGTTGATAATTTCAAAACTTCAGGGGTTTCCCTTTGTACTGCCGACCAGTTTTCTCCTCTCTCCATAATGTAGTCTTTCTCCTGTCAAAACTATGGCAGTCCCCAATAGTATCAACTTTTATCCACAAAAGAATATGTGCCTGTGTGTCTGTCTGTGTGCTCATCAAGTTGCTATGTGTCTGTCATTCCAAAACATGGCACATAACAAATATTTTAGCTATCAAATGCATTTCATTTGTAATGTGAATAGATTGCACATCACTAACATTTGTAATGATGCATTTTACTACTACAAATATTTGTGATGCACCATCTGACAACTTTTATGCATTTTATTAATACATGCATTATAAAAAACATTGCAATAGATAGTGCACTGCAAACATTAACATATATATCAAGACACACACACACACACACACATATTACCAGTTAAAAGTCTGGAAACACTCATACGCCAGGGTGGAGGCATTACAGGTAGAGTTACAAAGAAACTGGAAAAGAAAAAGTTAAAATGGTCAAAAGAACTCCGACATTGGACTGAAGGTGACTGGAAAAGCGTACTATGGGCAACATCATGGAGTTATCTTTTCTCTGTTGCACATGACACTGGTATTTGGAGTGCATTTAACCCTTTGCGGTCGTTAGGCCAGAAAACTGGCCTTAGTAAAAAGTGCGCTATAGGTCGTCAGGCCACCGCTGGTGGCCCTGCAAGTTTCTGACCGATTTGCACAGTCGCCTGGTCGAGAAAAGTAGGTGGTATGTTTCAGTTATTCTTTACTGATGACGTCATGCAAAATGTAGCAGATGAAACGAATAGATACGCTCGAGCTGAAATTCATGCTATGCGAGATCAACTAAAACCGCGTTCAATATGGAAAAAATGGCGTGATGTCTCTCTGACTGAGATGAAATGCTATATTGGTGTGATACTGAAAATGGCTATAACAAATGCAGCTGATGTGAAGGATTATTTTTCAACAACTTGGGACAACTACATGCCATTCTTCACCGACTTGTTTACTAGAGACCGCTTCTGTATGATACACTGGATGCTTCACGTCCAACTACCATCAAATCCAGATCCAGGTCAGCGTCAAACAAGAGGTGAAAAAGTAAAGAATATGGTAGCTCATATGAAAAGTAAGTGTGCAGAGCTCTATATACCCGAACAGAACATTGCTGTGGATGAGACTACAATTAGTTTCAAGGGTCGCACTTCATTCCTCATGTATAATCCACAAAAGCCTACAAAATGGGGTTTACGTGTGTATTCATTGGCTGACTCTAAAACTGGTTACCTTAGCCAATTTGAACCCTATTATGGTTCATGTACCAAAGATATCCTTCCGTACCCAGATCTACCGGTTCCTGCAAGAGTAGTGCTACATTTGGTCAAAGGACTAATTCAAGATGATCGATCCTCTGGATATCATGTTTACACTGACAGATATTATACTAGTCCAGCACTGGGTGTCGAGTTGACAAAACTTGGAGTGTCAATTACAGGAACAGTTCAGAAGAACAGAAAGCTTTTACCCAGCGATATAAAAAAGAAACTGAAATTGAAGAAGAATGAATCAGTTGCTTGGAAAAATAACAAACAGTTAGCCCTTGTGTGGCAAGATAAACGACTGATTTTCATGTACAGCACATTTCACAATGCTGTTTCTGAAGAGAAAGAGAGACGAAAGCGAGGTGGTGAAGTTGAGAAGATAATAAAACCTTGCGTTATTTCTGATTATACAGAACATATGGGAGCGGTCGATAGATTTGATCATTATGCAGTATCATACAACTTCTCTACAAAAACAGTCAAGTGGTGGCGCAAAACGTTTTACTGGTTGCTTGAGGTGGCAATTGTAAATAGCTACATTCTCTGGTGTCAGTGTTACCCCCAAGATAAACTGCGTCATCTTGCATATCGCAGAAAACTCATAAATGAATTAGTAAAAGATCATCGTGCAACGAAAGAGGTTGTTCGTCGAGGACGTCCTTCTGAAGAAGTCGCTACAGCAGAACGCCTGAACGGTCGCTCACATTTCATCTATCCACTGGATGAACAGAAGCTCAAAGATTGTGTTGTATGTACTGATAGAAAGAGGGGACGTCGCAAACGTTCTCGTTTCGCCTGCAGTACATGTACGATGCAACCTGGATTGTGTCCGGGATTGTGTTTTGAACGGTATCATACTATGGAAAAATACAAAAACTAAGTTTATATTTCTCAATTGACATTATAAAGATTATCTGAACACGTGTATAACTGAAAAAGTACATGTGTATTGTGTTGTTGCATAATAAGTGTAATAAAGTGTTGTTTTTAAATAACGGCGTTTTTTCAATAATTAATTACGACTAATGTAGCGTGACGTTGAAAATTAAATACGACTTAGGACCTGTAAGAGCTTCTGTTTCTCAAACTACAAACTATGATGTCTTTGTCCTCATGTGTAATTGTGCATATGGGCCTCCAAATTCTTTTTGGTCCAGTTTGCCCTTTTGTCGTGAAGTAATAAGAGAAATTTATGTGGCTTCTTCAGTTTCTTGGTAATCATTCACATGGAATATCCTTTATTCTGCAAAAGCAAATCAACAGACTGACATGTTTCTTGGGAAAGGTGTTTTATTTTAGCAATTTCTGAACTTTAGGAATGCCAGTGCCTTCTAACCCATTGGAACAGAATAAAACATTGTAGCAGTGCTAAATGTTGTTCTAATAACCAATTAGCATTTAAAATGACAAATTAATGATTTGCTAAGGGAGTTTACCATTAGGACACTGAAGGAGTCACTGCTAGAAATGGGGCATTGCAGTCATTTATAAATAATCAAAAAAATAATAATTTTAAGCAGTGATAGCTAATTAAAACATTTATAATTTCTTAGCAATGCTTTAAACCAATTTAATGGTATCTTGTTAAAAATAGGAATACATTTCTTTCAAAAACTTGAACATTTATGAGACTGTCATGACTTTTGTCATGACTTTTGACTAGTAGTGTATGGTGTACACAAATGCAAACAATCACAGTGATAACACAAGCATTTTGAACGGAGACTGTGATTTCCTTTCAGTTCTATTTCTCATTGTCTGCTACAATTTTCCCAATTGCTAACAAATGTTTTCTACAATATTATACGATTTATAAAAACGATATACACAAAGCCCAAAATAATAAAAAACAGTCCCAAAATAACACACAAGGAAAGACATTCCTAACATTGAAAAACACTACACACCAAAAGCAAACATTTCAGCCAAAATCACACACTAACACAGCAAAAATGTAAGCCACAATGAGCACTAAATACACACTGTGCACCAATGAAGAACACGTTTGCTTCAAATAGAAAAACATTTCAGAAAATAATGAGAGCCACAAGAAAAAGTTAAGTCATGTCATTTAAGTACAGATAAGTTTTATTTTGCAAAGTGTTGCCATAAATGAATCTTTAACTGGAAGAAAAATGTGCTTTGCTCACACCATATAGAATGAAAAAAAAATAATAATGATTTACATGATGATGAACAACAAAATCTAGAGCATACTGCAACCTGAACTCAGGCATTGTCCTGGCGATATTGGGGTTTGACCAACAGTTTTCACCTACATCACACTAGATGTTTTCCCTGGCCAAACATTGGGGATAGTAATGCTTGGAGTGGTGGATCCATCCTTAACAAGCCTTGGGAGTGATGTCATCACAGGGCGTCTGTGTGGCTTTAACAAGACAAGATAATTCATTTAAGTCATATATCTTACATCTACAACTTGAAAAATATCCTTCAGTGCAGTTGAGGAATGATACCTTTTTGGCAGATTGAATTCAGCCTCATCAACATAAATATATTCTACTGGCTCAGCACTGACATCAAGTTCCTGGATTCTCTGCAAGGAGATACAAACATGTCACTGTGGAACAGCACATACTGTATACAACAAGTTGAATATACACATTGAATGGAATGCTCACTTGTCAATAGGCATGACGCAAATCTTTCACACGATCAGCATTCCTCCCAAATGGCACACTATATATTTGCTTCATTCTCTCCCTGCCTTTATTACAGTTTTTTTACAATTGCTAAAGCACAATTTTGACAACAAGGCTCATTGTTGCAAATCATTTAGCACAATTCACAAAACACCTCACCCAAAGAGCAAAACACCTCACATATCCTGCAAAATGAAACACTGCAACCAAAACTACATATATAATGATCATAATCAAAGTACTGTACTAAATGGCACACATGTCAGTTATATCACCAGATTTTTGTCTAACCAACTACACACTGTTGAGCAAAATGAAAAGCACTCTCATCTTTAGTATGCTCTGCCACAATACTAAAATAGTCCAAATTGTAGAAAATTATAGAGTGTTCACATGCACAGAAATATTTGCAGATACACACACATGCATTTATTTTTTTATTTTTCACCAAACAAGTCAGTGCAACATATGCACAGCAGATATATTTCCATTGGAGCGAACAAAAATATGCTCAGAAAAAACAGTAAACTGAAAAAGAAAATGTGCAGAAGAAATATATAGAAAAAAAAGAGGCAAGAAAAATAATTAGGCAGCATCTTGCCTCTCAGCTGCGTCTGGCCACAATGCCTCGTCCACATCACAGGCAATATCTTCCCTTGCCAGACATCGAGGGAAGAAGTGCCTTGAGTGCCTTATCCATCCCTGAATCGCACCCACATCAATTTCATCACATGCCTCTTAAATAGCCTGCACAAGAGGCATGCGCACATAGGGCTGCCGGTCGTATACCTTCCACCGCCATGCCGAAAAGAACTCTTCTATGGGGTTCAGAAATGGTGAGAATGGTGGGAGGTATTGCACGAGAAACAGTGGGTGGTCAGCAAACCAATTTTGAACTGGGGCTGCATGATGAAAGCTCACGTTGTCCCATACTACAACATACCGGGTTCTTGCATGGTCTGCATCATTCATACGCTCTGGTAGAATGAGAATGTTATGGAGTCCATCCAGAAATGTTAGAATATGGCCTGTGTTGTATGGTCCAAGGTTGGCATGACGGTGGAGGACACCATGCATATTGGAGATGGCAGCACACATTGTGATGTTCCCACCACGTTGGCCAGGAACATCTATAATGGCTCTGTGGCCAATGACGTTTCTTCCCCTTCTTCTGGTCTTTGCTAGGTTGAAACCAGCCTCATCTATGAAGATGAACTCGTGGGATTGCATGAGCATCCATTTCCAGTACTCCCTGAAAACAATGAACTAAAATCAGTCAATATGGTGTTATCCAGTACACTGGGAAACAATGTTGCGTGTAATGTGCTGCAGTCAATATTGTACTTTCATCCACATATACTCGTCTGAGCTCTTTGTTTCTTTGAGAGTTTCTCTCAAAAGGAACCTTATACAATTGTTTCAGGCTGATTTGGTTTCGCTTGAGAATGCGAGCCAATGTGGACAGACTGACTCGTTGAATGTTGGTGAATATGGTGTTGTCTTGGATGATGTTGCTTTGAATTTCTCTTTATCTGATTTCATTATTCTCCAAGACCAAGTTTACAATGGCAGCTTCCTGTACCCCTGTGAACATTTCGCCCCTTTCTCCACCATGGTTGCGTCTCTCAGTCCTTTACAAAAACAAAAATATAGGGCTTGGACAATGCAGCCTAAAGATTCCCCCACAGTAGAGTAAATTGGACAGGAAACTTGTACAGTTAGTGTATGAAATTAGCCATTCATGAAGTACACAGGTGTCACCCAACTGATACACTATGACATGGGGTGTACTACACAGTGTGAAAGACATTTTGGTTGCATACCTGTTCTCCAGTCTAAATGTCCGGATGACAGAGGCGACAGTAAAACGGCTCAAGTTGGGCTGCACTCTACGTCCAGCCTCTTGCATTGTCAGCCCATGGTTGATGACATGATCAACTAAGGTTGCTCTGATTTCATTTGGCAGTTGCTGTCTTCTTCGCCCATGACCTCCTATACCAGCTCTACCCCTACCTCTCACTCTTCCTCCCCCTCTCATCCTCACCCTCCCTCTTCCTCTTCCTCTCTCTGCAATGTCTTCCATTGTTCTTGAAAAAAAGGTGCTCACCTGTGGTCTTTTTATAGTGCTTACTTCCTGATTGAAGTGGTAACAATTAACCATTGAGGTGTTTGGCCAGGTGGCACATATATTGGCCAATTAGCTCATGTTCTGTCCTTTTGAATGGCAGTGTGTTGTAATGGCAAACATGGGACTTTATGTCAGATTGTTGTGTCTTATGCAGAGAACCGTGTTCAGTGCATTTAGAAAGTGCCATTTTGAATTGCAAAATGTGTGTAAAGCAGGAAATGTGTTTAGAGTTTTAGAGACTTGAGAAGAGGTTTTGCTCTCTGTGTGTCAGTTTGAATAATTGTGCTATGCATGTCATTTTTGTGTGTTAGCAATTGTGAAAAGCTGTAAGAATATGATCAATAGTGGATATGGAAACATTCTCTGTGTTGTTGAATATGGAATTGTCCTCCATGACGTGTGTTTGAATTTCCCACAGTCTGAAGACATTACTTGCCAGTACCCTATTTATGATTTTAACCTCTTACCATAATCACCTTGAGCATGGAAAACGCGCTATATAAATAAAATGTGTTATTATTATTATTTAGCCTCGTTCTACCACCATTTGGTCTTCTGTGAATTCTTCAAAGTGAAGTGAAATATGTTTACTGTTTCTCTATATAGGCAAGTCATAATTGTCTAAAATTATTTGTCTTACCCGTTTTCATTAGAAAATGTCCTAAAGTTTCAAGCTACAATATAGCAACTCAGATTGGGCTGGACTCACTGCCCAGCTTCTCACATACTCAAGCCGTGGTTGATTTCAGTACATTGTCAACTAATATTGCTTTTATCTCATTCAATGCAGATCTCCTTACACTCTTTTGCACTCTCCCCCTTTGCTCTTTCTTGTTCCATTTTTTTTCTTGAAGTTTACTAAAGTCACAGAGTTATTCACTTTGGCTGATTTTGTTTGTCCAAGTCATGCACATTTTCATGCATTATCTCATTGTTTTACTTGTCGACTGAGGAGTTTTTACAGAAAGGGAACAGGTGTGTTCATGATGATGTTTGTACTACTTCACTGAGGTGTGTGTACAGTTTTTCATAATGCATGCACCAGAAATGTAAACTGTGTTTATAAATTGAGCAGATTAAGTTTATGGTTCTGAGGTATTAGCATGAGCAACATCTTACCTGGATTCAGTCAATTCATTCACTTACACTGTGTAAGCAATTGAGAAAAACTGTAATACTGTCAATGCCATTTAAAGCTTTTCTCAAACACTTAGATGCCTTTCTCAGAGTACTAATTCATTTGTATAACCTTAAGTGCAATTTTCAAACCAGTAAAAGCATTTCTCACAACACTACCAGCTGTGCAAAAGAACCTAAAGCACTCTAAATATAAAACTTATATGTCAAACCACACAAAGTTGGTCGATCACCATAAAACTGTCACCAAAAGGATAGCACTCTTTGATTATTGTATAGACACTGAAATATAAAATAATAACTATTTGAAGTACAACTATGATGTGTTCCTAAACAATGCAAAATATTGTACAACACCCACATATCAGTAAAATATGTTTATTGTATAGCAGTATTCATACATTTAAGTACAATGAAAATGAAAGCAAGTGAGAAATTGCAACAAATTTACACAAATTCATTGTAACAAAAAGAATCAAAGGTAAACCTATGTACAATATGAAGAAAACACAAAATAGACTAGAAAAGACAATATAAGAAACACAAATAAACACCAAGTCTAGTATTCTTTAGTGAGCATCAGCTGTCTCCCCTGTGTTGGGCCACAAGATTCTGTCAATGTCACCTCTGATATTTTGCCTTGCAAAACACCGAGGGAAAAACCTTCTCACACACCTCATCTGCTCTTGAGAATCCTGAACTTTGATGTAGCAACAAATAGCACCCATTGCCCCCAGTAAGGACATTTGCTTATGAAGCTGACAAGCACAAATCTTCCACTACCACGCTACAAAAATATTCAATTAGATTCACTCAGAAAATTGACCAGGATTGTGTAGTACTAGGGTGTTGTACCGTGTTAGCCATTATGAATGTAGAGAAAAGCCAAGCAAAATGACACCTTTTATTGGCTAACTAAAAAGATTACAATATGCAAGCTTTCATCTTGTAGTGTTACATCTTGCCTGAAGAAGGGGCCTGAGTTGCCTCGAAAGCTTGCATATTGTAATCTTTTTAGTTAGCCAATAAAAGGTGTCATTTTGCTTGGCTTTTCTCTACCAGGATTGTGGAAACTCTATCAAAATTTACAGGTGGTATTAGACCACTCTCTCACTGCACCTGAGTGGTGAAACCTGATATTATTCCAAATTACCCCAGAATCTGGAAAGTCAGGCCTCATCTCTTGTCTCCCATTCTCAGGAATAAGAGCACTGTAAAAGATACACTCATTTTTTTTGTAGGTTTTTGGTGGGCAGTAATTTATGCCATGAACAACTGTGTCAATGTCAGTGTGAAATGTATAGGGTGGTCCAGATCTAATTATGCAACTTTTAATGTAATGCAGGAAAACAATGCAAGACAAAAGAATTGTTTGAAATATCTTGTAATAAACAAATGCAAGGCAGGTGATGCCATCTATCGGCAACAAAAATAATTTTTTGTGAATTCTCTATGCAATAAACTTAATATGTTATAGCGTAATGAAAGTTGCATAATTAGATCTGGACCACTCTGCACATAACCAAGTGACAAGAATGCGATTGGTTTTGATAGTCATGTCACACTCAAATGAAAACTGCATCTGTGCAATCACAGTTGTGCTTGCTTTTTTGCAACATGTGCTTTAGCATTTGCATTTTGTATAAATGCAATCAGAACTGAAATTGTGCTGTGGACAACCGAATTAATGCTTAAAGTTTTAAGGTATTGTACAGAGAATGGGGTTACTGTTTTGAGAAATGCATTCAAGCACTTGAGAAGAATCCTAATATAGCATTGACATATTTTTGAGTAATTCAATTGTTCAAGCTATTTGGCTAATTCTACATTGTTTTTCTGAGTACATTGTCTTGATCATTAGGGTTTGGATTTTTTTTAAGGGAAGATGAAGAAAATGAAAGGGAAAGAAACAGAAAGACTTTCTAGGTAGTGAAACGTCTCCTGGTTTTGTTTAATTTCTTGCCCAAAAAAAAAACTGATTTCTGACATGACAAACAATTTAGTCTTCTTATTTTACTAGTGCTAACAACTTTATAGTTCTGTAGGTTTTAAAGTTTTCATTTCATAAACTTTTATTGAAAGACAAATTCATTAATAAACCTTTATCTTTGTCCAGTTTTATAATCCAGGTGAGTGGTTGTGAAGATCCCACCAAGTTATAACTCAAATGCTGGTGACAGAGAATGAATGGATACATTTGTAGGAGCCATGGTTCAACGAGTGAGGTCAAGTTTTTGAGTTCAGATGTAGATCTCACAAAAGGAGTTCAACTTTATGTTCAGCTAAGGCAGTTAGCCGAAATCCATGTATTGATGATAGGCAATGAGCTTATTAATTGCCAAGGCACAATTTGAAGACATCTTCATGAAGAGCTGAGTATTGTCAGTATACAAATGGAACGTGATGTCAGGGTGGTGAATTAGGCTCCAGTGACAACAGTTGTGAACCAAGCACTGAACTTTTAGAGGTCACCTTAGAGTGGAGGCAGTACAAGTTTAATTTGCTAAACAAAAAGATTGAACATGCACACAAAAATAGGAACACATTTAGGACAAGATGATTCAATTAATTCCAGTCTAATTATTTTGGCATTTCAACAGTGTCAGCAACTGCACTGAGCTCTAAGTTAAGGGAGAAGAAAAATCAACTATCAGCAGTAAGTTGCTGAAATTCACAGAAAAAAAAACATTTTTGGAATTTTTCAATGTGGATTTTGGGCTGTTAATTATTTTTATCCTTATGGCCATGATGTTTTGCTTTTCATGGTTGTGGCCATGTTATTTATTCTCTGTTACGATGCCCTGTTTCTGCATCTCCCTTTAGTGTAGTGGATGTTGGAATGCAAGAAATTATTGGTGCTACCTTTGTTTTGACTTCTTTTCTTGGTTGTGTATTTTGACAATTATTTTTTCATTTTACATCCAGGTTTTTGACTTCTTCACTGTCCCTGATTACACATTTGTTTGTTTGTGTCTTAATTCCATTTCCCTGGTTGCACTCTTCCTTTTCTGCCTCTGGGTAATCATAATACCTGGAAGATGTTTTCCACAGTATCTTACTTGGCATGCACCTTAGATCTGAAAGCAAACTTTGATCTTACTATTACATGGTAACATAATCTTGCTTTATTTTAACAGTTCCGTCTTGAATTATGTCACAGAAGAAGTCGTCAATTCCAAAAGGTATTGAGATTTTGTTTCTTATATGCAAAACTGATCTTAGGAAGAGGTTGTGATGAGGATACGAGTAATAGTACACAACAAATCTCTTTTTCTCAGAGAGCACAAAAAATAAGTTAACAGTGGCCTGTTTATCAATAATGAATGACCATGCCTAATGTTAGTTGATCAGCATGGCTTGCATGTTCCAATCATAAAAATGACATGTGCTGGTCAGTATACACAAAAAGTAAGACACAGTATTGTAATTGGAACTGCTAAGAAAACTGAATATCAGGCAAATTAAAAACATACAGGGTACTGATTTCATGTAAAATCTTTCTGTTATGGTATGGTAATTACCATAACAGTTTATTAAATAGTTTATTAAGAAACTATGGTAATAAAACTGAAATTGCATTTCACAACCAGCATATGTTTCAATGTGTCGACTTTAAGTTGCAATTTTTCTGGTGTCCACATGTTGTTAATCAGAGAAAAGACTCTTTCAGTGGGAGCATTTGTCCCTGGAAGACATAATGCAAATTCTGCCATGAGTTTCACATTATCACATGGAACATAATGGTTGACAAAGTGCTGAAAGATTTCCATCCATCATTTCTCTATTGGTAATTCTGCTGTACCCCATTCATTAACTTTTTCTGCAGTGACATATCTTTGGATATTGGATATCTCATCAAACAGTTCATTGTCATTTATCTTGTCATGAAATATGTCATTCACAAAACCAATGCACTTTTGAACATCTTCCCATGAGAGTTGTGATCTCAAAAGCACCCAATCAAAAATATCTATCCCTTGAAATTGATTGCACCAGTGGTCTAAGTAATTTGCACTGGTTTCATGAAATTCAATCATTTGTGAAGAGAGCTTCTTCGTATCAATCTCATTCTCTAACTCCTTCAACTTCCTTTGAACTATCATGGGAATGAACTTCTTTCTTGCTCTTTCCAGGCATTTTTCATTAAGGTCTTTCAAAGATCTGTACACTTCAACACATGTTGCAGTCTGACTTTCAATTTGCAGAACAGTTGCTTGAAATGATGCTGCCTGATTATGTAAAAAATATAACCACAGTTCTGCAGAAGGATCTTTAAAAAAACCTTGCAGCAAGACAGGGCATTTGTCTAATGAGAGAAAGTAGGATTTCAGCCCAGGATATATTTTTGTAATCCTTTCTGTAGCTGGCATCATATTTAGCCATCTTGTTTTGCTGTAGCTGAATAACTTCTGATACTCTACTGAAACAAAATCACAGAATTCTTGTAAGGCAGCAACTCGAATGGTGTATATGTAAAAGTACATATATATCTTATGAACAACTGTTTCAATATCTACAGGGAGACACTCCGCTGCTGATTGAAAAGCATTATGAACAATATGTGCTGCACATCCAAGGCCAAGGACTTTATGACTGAGTGTTTCATTCAGTTTGCAATATATATTGTTTTTTCCCTTTCTCTCTGCACCACCAAAATTTGTATTGGCATTATTGGCACAGAAAGTGACAAGTTTCTGTGACAGCTGATGTGATTCTAGTGTTTCCATCATATTTCGTGCTGTAGATCAGATGTTTCTCCAGGTAAATCTTTAAATTCAAGCATTTTTACTTAATTCCTGTTGATGGCAAAAAATAGCGAACAAGTATGGGAAACAATTTCACCTCCTTATGATTGGATGCATCAATGAATATGGACACAAAGTTTGCATTTTCCAGCTCATCTTTCAAATGCTTCATTGCAAGAGGTGAGAAAACTTTCACAACAATTGCTTCTGTCTTTGTTCTTGCGCAAGTAAACTTTGCTTCGAACTTTTTTTGGATCAGCTTAGAGGTACAGTCCATGGAACAGAAGCTGTGGTTGTGACTGACTGTGTGGTATGTTATAGTACCTTCCGCAGCAGCTAACTCCATTTCTTTTGTTCCACAACTTGCATTTCTGAAGAACTCTGTAAGATGTTTTGAAGACGCACTTGCAGTTACTGCTCTTGTGTGCCTGCCTGTTCTCAAGTGGTTAGAAATATATGTCGCACCATTATGTGCCACAGAAAATTCTGCACTACATATGATGCACCGTACATCTGATTCACTGTTTGTTAGTTTTATGAAATGATATTTTGTCTGTAGAGTCTCATTAAATTTGCAGTTTCTTTTTACCATCATGCACGGTGTCAGTCACAGATAAAAAGTAAGAAAAGACTTAGAAGATAGGAACACAAGTTAAAAACAAAATAGTTGAACAGTTTCAGTTCATTATGTACAGTTCAGTTCATAGATGTAATGTAGCCGTAGGTCAGTTACACTTGCAGGATAAACGTGCTTCATTCACAACATTGCATCCCACGTACATGTGCTACTGCTAGTGCATGTCCCGACTTCAAAAGAAGAAACAGCAAACCAAATTCCAAAGAGGCGAGGGAAGAAGCAATGTCACTCTGCACTCTAAACTAAAGGAAAAGAAAGTAAAATACAGTTGTAAGTGTAAGGAACAGGCAAGCATCCGCAAATGTTGTTGTGACTTGTGTCAAATATTCATTCATTATTAATATATAAATTAATATTATCAGATTCACAACTACGACGAAATTTACAGAGAGACAGTCTGCAGACTTAAGACTATACAGTAAAGTGTGTACAGCAGTACTTACTTGAAGAATAAAGAGCTAAAATTAAAGTTAAAAAAAAACTTTGTCAGCACTTTCAATTTTGTTATACAAAATAAATTGTCAAGCTTAACTCTTTTAAGTTTAAGCTTTAACTTCAGTGAAAACGGCTCACCTCGAACGCCATATTGACGAGTGAATGACTGAATCAGGCATCAGCGCTTATATCAGGCTCAGAGCTGGAATAATAAGATAATTCCTGGCTCAGAGCGTAGCATAGCCAAAATGTGTCATATCACATACCATCCGACGATGCGTCCGCTTCCGCCTTCTTGCCTTCCGTGCGTTTCCATACTGCAAACAATGGCCACCAGCAGGCATCAGATTCAGAAGAAGGTAGACTAACCGTCTGACGTCATGATGGGTAGAAAGTATGATTTGAAATCAGAAAGGCTGAATGGGGTCTAGGCCTCCAGAGAAAAGTACGCATTTTGTCGGAAAACGCCACAGGCCGGGACATTTCCTGATCTTTCGGGGACGCCGGGACGGGTGATCCAAAAATAGGGACTGTCCCGGGTAAACCGGGACATCTGGTCACTGTAGTATAAACCTTTCTGCCTTCTTTTTGAATGAAAAATGAGATTTCACTATAAAGCACATGGGGTAAGAAAAATTTAAACAAAATGTAATTTTTGGGTGAAGTGTTCCTTTAAATTTTTTATACATATGATCTGGGTTTTAGACAACTTTCTAACTCCTTTACACCCTTTGCAATAAGTATTCATTGTGACTGGATTAATATAAGGCAAATTTTTGTTTTTATTTTTTGTTTTCTTTAGAAACATCCCTCTGTCGATCATATTATCCATGATAACAGTGATCATTTTTTATCTTCTGACGAACATTTCTTATTACACGGTGATGACATCTCAAGAGGTTCTGGAATCCAATGCTGTGGCTGTGGTTTGTGAATTTGCTTTTAATAAATATGAACAGATAAATATTAAAATGACTTTAAAGGTCTGCCTGGTGAGACAGTGATTAACACTGCTACATCACAACCTCATTAGGCAGGAATAGTAGTCCTCTCTCATTTAAGATTATGGTCATTTGAAACCAGCTTGGTACAACTAAGTGTGGATGTGCTCGTAAGAGTGTTCCGTGGAGGACTGACCCCTTGGCCAGTGTTAGTTGCTGTTTTCCAAACAGCGCTGGCAGAATGAACTTTAGTATCCCCAGCCCAGAAATTGAATGAGACAGAGCCAGTGAACTGATGGATGGATACATTTATAGAATAACTTTACTGCATGACTACAGAAATCCTCCCCATAGGTTAAACATTTGAATGAAGTTAAATTAAAATAAATAAAAACTAAGTACATATATTTAATTAACTGTAGTTGTAGACCAATACTTTGTGGTCTAGAATCAGCACTGATCTTGAGTTTGCATTGCTCCACCAATGTTGCTGATAAAGCTAATGCTTCTACTGCCCTGCCATTACTTTATGGCCAAGAAACGTGGGAATGTCAAAAGTGGATGAACTATGGTCATATGTGAGTGATGAGGTGTATTCCAGGGAGACAATTTTTCAACTGCTTCTAACAAAACAGATTTGCAAAAATAATTGATTTTTTCAGAATGTTTCAAAATGCTCTTTTCAGTCTAATAAAATATGTGTTATGCTGTAGTCAAAGTTTGTTCCCTGTTTGTTTTTCCTTTTTTGTGCTTTATTTGTTTATCTTAATTTTTTATGATATTGTACTTCTTTGTTTGTTGATGATATTTTCCTATTTATTAATTATTTTGTGTATGTATTGCACTATGTTCTTTTGTGCTCCTTTTGTTTTGTGAGTGGAACCTCAAGAGACAGCCCTGATGTCACCACTGAAGGACCACCTTCTGCCTTTATCTTCCAAAAATTCAGAGTAGGTCCTTCTGTGGTCCATTGCCGCTTGTAGTGTGCTTCATTTTCTGTGAAAATTGATTTTTCTGAATCTCAAATTATTGTTTTGTGTTCTTGGATTTTTTTTCTTGTTATCTGGATTTGTTTGCCTTGGATGGCCTTTTAGGCAAATCCTTTTGCCTTATTTAACTCTTTCTGCTGTTTTTGCTCTTCTTCTTCTCTTTATAAAAATAAATTCTTATTTTAGAAAGATGCTTTGTGGACAAGTGTTTTTTTCCCTTTCACTTGAGATGCATTTTAATACATTTTGGGAGATTTAAAGTTATTTTAGTAATTTATTTTTGGGCCCCTGGACTGGCCTGAAGCCTGCATGTGGAATTAGAAAGTTGAGCCTGTCTTAGGTGAAACTTTATCTAAGCAGGCTAGGGAGGACCCTGGCATGTTATATCGGTGTTTATTGAAGACTCACACCATTTTGCTATTTTGGATATTGCTCAATCACAGCAGTATCTTTTGAATGATACACTACCGGTCAAAAGTTTTAGAACACCTGTTTTTCCAGTTTTTTCAAATTTAACATTGGAATCCCTGAAGCCTATGAAAAAAGTTGTAATGTCGGGCCACCTTATATTCCTTCGCACCTCTTCCTTAGTGTCTTTGTTTTGCAAATGTGTAGATCAGCACAAGCAGCAAGCAGCCTGCTTTCCCATCCCTCACCAACTCAGTTGAAGTCAGTTGCAAAATTCTCAGAGCTCAAGTCCGTTTATCTGGGTGTGAATTGTATAGTGTAAATAATATTTCGATATTTAGAATAGATACATTTCATGTGTGTTCGGTGTCTACAATGATCTGAGTAAAAGTAGGATGACAGGAAATGCGAGGCAAGAAATATCCAACACATAATTAAAACAGAAACGTTTTTCATGTTATAGTAATAATGACAAAATGCTGACATGAAGTGTATAATGTGTGAAGACTTTAGTCCATATATCAAATAAACACTTTCAAAAAAGGTATTACAAAACAAGTGAGCTTTTATTCAAGAATATAACCAAAGAAAAAGATATCATTCAATTTACATGTTGCTGTCAATGAGTAAAAACTCAAGACCACATATCAGTTGACAGAAGGTTGACTGTCTGCCTGGGTGGTGCAGATGTAAGAGCTGCTGCATCATAAGCAAAAGGTTGTGGGTTTGAGCCTGGGTTCTTCCCGTTTTGAGTAGTTATCTGCTATTATTACTATTATATAATAAAAACATACATTTGATTTGAGTCTAACACCAGGTGTAAATTTTTTCTACTTGTAAATGATAGTGCTGAAGGGATATATGCAGACACACAAACACTGGTGAATCATGTCTTCTTGGTATCTTATTGTCACTTTAATTTTTTGTTATTCAGTTTTATTCTTAAATAAAAGCACACTTGTTTCATTATAACATTGCGAAAGTGTTTACCAGACTCCCTTTACCACTGTTGTTCACTACTAGATTCAAGGATTATCACGACAGGCACCAATGATCTTATGTCTGCTGCTCTGCACAGCTGCCCCAGCAATGGAACCACAGAACATGGCCCATTTTGGTTCAATGTTCCCACCTGCCTCCCTTAGAATACAATAAAAATTTGTCCAGAGGTGAGAGCTGAAGATCTTTCGAATGGGGGCATCTGCCAAACATTCCCAGCGCACCTTCTCTAAGTTTGGGTCTGCCTTGTCTGTCCTGCATCTTCAACCACCATCTGATCGAACTCAGAAACAGCTGATGAGCTGTTGGTAGCTCACCCCCTCTCTTCACCCCAGTGTCCAAGACATACTGTCATAGATCTAATGACCTATACTCGGGTTCAGATTGGATAGGCTATTTCTCCCAATCATACCCTTCCAGGTTTCACTGTTGTTACTCACGTGAGTGTTAAATTCCCCCAGTACACCAATAGAGTCCCCAGTGGAAGCACCGTCCAGCACTTCTCCCAAGGTCTCTAGCCAGTGCTGTTCTCCTGAAGTGACCAGGAGGGGATCCTCTTGCTCACCATGGTAATTTCCAATTACATGTGCTAAGCTGGGGTGCTATAAGTAAGCCCACACCATCCTGAAGCCTCTCACTCTAGACAATTCCAGAGTGGTATAAACTCTAGCTGCTCTCAAGGAATTTGCTTCCAGAACTCATGCTATGCATTGAGGTGAGACAAATTATGTTTAGACGGTACCACTCTACCACCCACACTAGGTTGGGTTCCTTCCCCATCAGAGAGGTCATATTCCATTTCACTGGAGTCAATTTCGGTAGCAGTTGATTGGTTCATCAAGGCACTGATCTTCGACTGCTGCCTAAATCACAGAATGCTTATGATCCCTACTGCTTATCAGTATTTTATATTTAATTCAAAGTAATGCCTATTAATCCAATGTAAGCATCTTACCCAAATACTGGTCTTTAATTGATATAGTTCAATCTAGATGTAATATTGTAATGGTGATAGAATTTATGTGTTTACTGCCTTCATTTTACTGATATAAATAGTAAATTTGGTCTGTGATTCTGACCATTTTTTCAATAACACTAAATGATTAACATGTAACATACATAAATGCTTGATACATTCTAATAAAAATATGACCAGATTTAGGCTAATTATTTTTATATTCACCCAAAACATAAAATTTATAAATAACTGCTGTTTAATTAGGCTAGGAGTCCAGTTAAAAAATACAGAACTTGTTTGGAACCTGAAACCACAAGGGGTCCACAGAGCTATGTTTGAGAACCACTGGACAAGATTAATGTGAATTGTGTATTAAATTTAAAATCTAAAGTAACATAAGTATAAGGTGTCCTTTTTCCAAGCCTGTTAAAATCAGTTCTAATTTCTGATAAGATAATAAGCCCTAATGAATTCTATGAATAGAACTGCATGGCCTTTAAATCCATCACTGATTCCACCTACATTAGGTATATACAATGTTATTTTTGGTCCTCAATAAGATTGAGTGTAAACTGTTAATTTAGCAGTTGTTGAATTTTATTGTCATCATGTTTAGGCACATGAACCTTTATATTGTTCGTGATGTCAGCACTTTGGATCCAAACACTACACTGTGTGCTTGGTTTAGGTAAGAAAAACAGACAGGTTTCGGAAACTCTCACATGTTTTTTTATTTGATTTTCCCAATCATTTTGAAACTTTGAAAATCATTATTTCGCTTCTCATGTTTGTACTTTGGTTCCTGGCCAAAAACAGTGTGTTCTTATTGAACAGAAATTATCAATGCATTCATAAAAAACTCTGACACTTAATTTCTTCAAATACTAGAACTATATTTCTGAAAACAGAGACAACAGAATTTTCAGCCACTTAGACAAAAATGCAGGAAAGAATGTAAGGAACAACACAGAAATATGACCTTCAATGCTTGAGTTATGCCCCTTAGGTATTGCTTCCTTATTATTATCTGAACTACTGCTATTTTTAATTACCTTTGATAAATTATCAGCATCACTAAACCTGGAAAGTAATCAGAGCAAGGTTACTTAGTGTCATTTAAGAGGTCAAAAAATGAGTTAAATACACATAATAATACAAAAATCAGACCAAAACTGGTAAGGTCATTACTAAAAAAGACAAAATGGTAGAGGCAAGAGTAAGGGAGGGGCTACAGGAGGAGTCCTGGCCAGACCATAATACAATAGTAGCATGTAGTATGTTAGCAATCAGTACTCTGAATGCCACAGACCCTTTTCAGGAATGTGCCTGGACACCCTCCGTCTCCTTCTTTTTCTTCTCCTTTTCCTTCTCCTGCTCCTTCTCACATAAGCCGGGATTTATGCAGAGCACATTGAAACTGAAAGCTTTAGAGCTGGACCAAGCAGAGAATTTGTCTCCCTTACGTCTTATTACATCAGATTAAATTAAATGTTTTTTCCCTAAGTGCATTTTTCATTGACAATAGCAGTGCAACTTTCAGTGCAAAATTCTTATAAATGTTTTTTTTTACTTCTATTTGACATAATTTTTAAAGCACAATCAAACAAATGTATAAATATCTTTTTGTTTTAACGCTAGAATTACCAGAGCCTACGAGAAAACTTGTAAATCCGGCCCACCTTAAATCCGTTCGCACCTCTCTGTCAGCATTTTTTGTCCTGTAAATGTGCCGATTAAGACAAGCAGCAAGCAGCCTGCTATTCCATCCCCCCACCATCACAGAACGTGCACTAAGTTCTCCCAGCTCATGCCTTGGTTGATTATCTGGGAGTGAAATTTCTGGAGTTTTAGAGTGGAAATAATTGATCGTTATTTGGAACACATGCATTTTATGTGTGTTCCATTTCTACAGTAATCTGTGTAAACACATTGTTAAAACAGAAACTTTTTCATATTTTAGTAATAAATGTTACAGAATGTTGGCATAAACTATAGAATGTGTGAAGCCTGAAGTCCAAAGATCAAATGAACACTTTCACAAAAGGTTCAAGGACAAAACAACAGCTTCTGTGGCGTAGCGGTAAGATTTGCTGACTGGTAATCAAGAGTCCCCGGTTCGATCCTGACTGCCTTCTATATTTGCCGTTCTCAGTAGTGAGCTGCTCTTATTGTTAATATTATACAGTACACACATACATTTGGTTTGTGTCTGTAACAGCCGCTGTACATTTATAGGACTTATAAAAGTTACTTTTTTTTCACTTTTATTCTCTCAGTCATGACCACGATGCATACTACCGCCAACTCTCAGGGATCTGACGCTGTTACTTTTTATCTGAAACTGAGAATAACTGTAGATGTGAGTGGTGTTTTGAGGCAATGGAACTGGACATTCTCTGATCTGGATGGATAAAAGACATAGGTGTATATAATATTTGGAATAACTCATTTTATGACCTGTATCATACATTTCGGAAATCATTGTGGCATGGATGCAACATTTTTCATATTATTCATATTCATTCGCATAACATCTTGCGGTAGTAATCACTGACCGCGTGTTTTTTTTTTCCCCACGATCTTGCCTGTCCCCACATGTTGCTGTATGGTGCTGTTTCTTTTGTACTCCAGGACATGCAGAGGAAAGAATAGTACAGAGAGATCAGTTCAGCGCTATATGCAATCATCAGATTGAAATGTTAACAGTTCCAGAGGTGGGTAGTAACGAGTTACATTTACTTGAGTAACTTTTAAAAAAAATTGTACTTCTAAGAGTAGTTTTACTGCACCATACTTTTTACTTTTACTTGGGTACACTTGTGAAGAAGAAACGCTACTCTTACTCTGCTACATTGGGCAACACTCGAATCATTACTTTTTTTCCATTATGTACGCTGTATTCCAAACATGCACAGCGGAAGGTGGCCGCCACGTATTCTTTAGCTAAAACTCCTTAAACTGTTTCCCATTCATTTTCTATGGTAGTAGTAAACCACTACCGATGTGATCTATTTTCTACCACTTCCGTTTCGGGGGGCGCTGTTCTGCGCTTTTTGCCACTCTGCCTGCCTGCAGCATCTGCCTTCACAGACGTGCTGGGGCGTTTTTCTTTTTTTTTCTTCAGTAAATTGTTAAGTTTAAAATGTTGATTGCGGTTATTTCTGTTGATTAATTAATGCTTTCATTGATTATAGCTAATACTGTTATCAAATGGTCGCTGTTTTTGCCTGTTGTATACAATCTATCTAGCGTCTTTCACATCTATCTCCACTCCCACTACCTGCTTGCCTGCGTGCAGTGTGTGTCGATTGATATATGATTTAATGTATTTCTTTTTGACATAATTCTCAGAGTTGTAAAATACATATACATTATATATAAAACGAGACTATTATATAGCTAATACTGTTATGCATCTGTCTAGTGCCTTCTCTGTTTGCCTATTATATAAGTGCCTTCCCTATCTATCTGTTTATCTAGTGCCTTTCACATGTGAATGTATTCTCACTGCTTGCTTGCCTTTCTGCAGCACCTGTCATATAGTGCCTTTCACATCTATTTATCTAGCTATCTAGCTATCCATCCATCTCTCTAGCTGTTTTTTTTCTCCTGACAGTTTTATATCTTCTATTATACAGTGCCTTCCCAGTTCATCTATCTAGTAACTTCTCTGTCTGTGCATTATTCAGTGATCTGTCTGACAGTGTATGTCTTACAGAACTTAAAAATAAGAACAGTTATAAGGACACTTGTTCATGTTAATTGAGGTCTCAATTTTTTATTTTTTTTTTTAAAAAAAGCATCCTACATCTATTATACAGTAACTGTGCCAACTATCCGCGACTGGCTAGTCAAGGTAAAGTGAGACTTCTAGTACGTGTGCAAGCTGCCTTGTTCTAATGTTATTTTCTATCAGCTCTGCTATTTGGAGGGCAAGTGAATATGCAGTATTATACTGTCAGTGTACAGTCAGTATATCTTGTCACTGTAAGTAGTTTGCACTGTTCAAACATACATGTTACCTACTGTAGGTATTGGCTTCAAATGATTTGTTGTGAAAAACTGAGATTTGGAACTTTGTGTTATTTTTGCATCTTTATTTTGTAAAGATGTTATTTATTTTTACTCATTTTTTTATTTTATTATTTGGAAATAACAGAATTTGCACATTATTTTATATTTTTGTCTGTCTTATTATAACATTTCTAAAAAATAAATAATTTATTATGATCAAACAGTTACTCAGTACTTGAGTAGTCTTTTCAACAAATACTTTATTACTCTTACTTGAGTCATTTTTTGGATGACTACTTTTTTACTTCTACTTGAGTAATATTATTTTGAAGTAGCGCTACTCTTACTTGAGTACAATTTTTGGCTACTCTACCCACCTCTGAACAGTTCACACACATGCAAAAACCATCCTTCCTACATTTACGACATGTGTACCTGTTGCAATGCGCAGACTTCTCTCTGTGCTGTGGTTTCTATTACACACCTGAAAGAAAGAGACAATAATACCAATCAGAAAACATCATCGCACTAATGCAATATTATTTGAAAATGAACAGCATCAGATCAGGTGTGAATTTATGCTGGTGCTGTTACGTGGAGTCAGATCAGGAGAAGTGGGGGGCTGGTGTTAGAGCGTAATCGTGATTGAGAGAATAAAACTGAAAAAAGCTAACTTTTACAAGTACCATAAATTTATACCCAATGTCCCATATATTTGTCTTTCTTGTTTTTCTCCGTTCTGCGTAAGGCATGCACGGGGGCCACTGAGAAAAGAAGAGTGTTCATGGCTCACCTTGCAGAGTTAACTTCGTTGTCGCATCTTATAAGAAAAGGTGATGGAAAAAGAAAGGGAGGATGCAACATCGACAAGCTTCTGTTCCAAGACAGCCACTTCCCCAGGAAAGTAAACGGAGTCAGTGTCAAGTGCCCTTTCAATGTAATAGAAACCACAACATAGAGAGAAGTGTGCGCATTGCAACAGGTACACACGTCATAAATGTAGGAAGGACGGTTCTTGCAGTATGGAGAAAAAAAGAAAGGGACAAATATATGGGACATTGGGTATAAATTTATGATACTTGTAAAAGTTAGCTTTTTTCAGTTTTATTCTCTCAATCACGATCACGCTCTACCCTCCCACCCAACCCCGCCCCTCCTGATTTGACTCTAAGTAACAGCGGCAGTATAAATTCACACCCAATCTGACGCTGTTCGTTTTCAAATAATATTGCATTAGTGCGATGATGTTTTCTGATTGGTACTATTCAGGTCATAAAATGATTTCTTCAAAATGTCACATATATTGTCTCTTCCATTCAGGTGTGTAATAGAAACCACAGCATAGAGAGAAGTCTGCACATTGCAACAGGTACACATGTCGTAAATGTAGGAAGGACAGTTCTTGCGTGTGTGTGAACTGTTAACATTTGAATCTGATGATTGCATGTAGCACTGAACTGATCTCTTTGTACTATTCTTTCCTCTGCATGTACTGGAGTACAAAAGAATCAGCACCATACAGCAACATGTGAAGACTGGCAAGATCGGGGGAAAAAAAAACACGCGAAACACGCGGTCAGTGATTACTACCGCAAGATGTTATGCGAATGAATATGAATAATATGACTAATGTTGCATCTGTGCCACAATGTTTTCCGAAATCTACAATACAGTTCTTAAAAAGAGTTATTCCAAATATCATATATACCTATGTCTTTTATCCATCCAGATCAGAGAATGTCCAGTTCCATTGCCTCAAAACACCACTCACATCTACAGTTATTCCCAGTTTTAGATAAAATGTAACAGTGTCAAATCCCTGAGCTTGGATGGGGGGGGGGGGGTGCTGGGGCGGTAGTATGCATCGTGGTCGTGACTGAGAGAATAAAAGTGAATAAAAAAAACGGTAACTTTTATAAGTTCTATAAATGTACAGCGGCTGTTACAGACACAAACCAAATGTATGTGTGTACTGTATAATATTAACAATAACAGCAGCTCACTACTGAAAATGGCAAATATAGAAGGCAGTCGAGATCGAACCGGGACTCTTGATTATAAGTCAGCAAATCTTACCACTACGCCACGGAAGCTGTTTTATTGTTCTTGAACCTTTTGTGAAAGTGTTTATTTGATCTTTGGACTTCAGGCTTCACACATTCTATAGTTTATGCCAACATTTTGTAACATTTATTACTAAAATATGAAAAAGTTTCTGTTTTAACAATGTGTTTACACAGATTACTGTAGAAACGGAACGCACATGAAATGCATGTGTTCCAAATAATGATCTATTATTTCCACTCTAAAACTCCAGCACTTCACTCCCAGATAATCAACCAAAGCATGAGCTGGGAAAACTTAGTGCACGTTCTGCGATGGTGGGGGGATGGAATAGCAGGCTACTTGCTGCTTGTCTTAATCGGCACATTTACAGGACAAAAAATGCTGACAGAGAGGTGCGAACGGATTTAAGGTGGGCCGGATTTACAAGTTTTCTCGTAGGCTCTGGTAATTCTAGTGTTAAATGTGCTCTAACATTTTTACAGTTTTCATTGTACAGTAATCCCTCACTATATCGCGCTTCGACTTTCACGGCTTCACTCTATCGCGGATTTTATATGTAAGCATATTTAAATATATATTGCGGATTTTTCGCCGGTTCGTGGGTTTCAGTGGATAATGGGTCTTTTAATTTCTGGTACATGCTTCCTCAGTTGGTTTGCCCAGTTGATTTCATACAAGGGACGCTATTGGCGGATGGCTGAGAAGCTACCCAATCAGTATACTATTACTATAGTATACTATCAGTATACTACAGTATATCAGCACGTATTATGTATTAAATAAAACTCCTCAAATATATTGTGAGCACGGGGGCTGTTTGCACCCCTAGTGGATACGGCCGCTCCTCAAAAAACGCTGAAAGACTACCTTCACATTGCTCCCTTCCTTGCTGGGCTTACTTGTGGTTGCTTTGTTGCGCGATATGTTTCCCGCACGGTGCTTTACATACTTAAAAGCTCAAACAGCACCTATTGATTTTTGATTGTTTGCTTTTCTCTCTCTCTCTCTCTCTTGCTCTGACATTCTCTGCTCCTGACGGAGGGGGTGTGAGCAGGGGGGTTGTTGGCACCCATAGAGGATACGGACGCTCGTATAAAAAATGCTGAAAGACTACCTTCACATTGCTCCCTTCCTTGCTGGGCTTCCTTGCAGCTGCTTTGTCAAGTGGCATGCTTCCCGCACAATGCTTCGCATGCTTAAAAGCTCGAACAGCACCTATCGGTTTTTGATTGTGCTTTTCTCTCTCTCTCTCTCTCTCGCTCTCTGACATTCTCTACTCCTGACGCACACTCTTTGAAGAGGAAGATATGTTTGCATTCTTTTAATTGTGAGACAGAACTGTCATCTCTGTCTTGTCTTGGAGCACAGTTTAAACTTTTGAAAAAGAGACAAATGTTTGTTTGCAGTGTTTGAATAACGTTCCTGTCTCTCTACAACCTCCTGTGTTTCTGTGTAAATCTGTGACCCAAGCATGACAATATAAAAATAACCATATAAACATATGGTTTCTACTTCGCAGATTTTCACCTTTCGTGGGGGATTCTGGAACGCAACCCCCTGATCGAGGAGGGATCACTGTAAACCCTTCTATTACAATTCTTCCAACTTGTTAGCTTTTCATTTCACCAATGATATCAAATTCAAACCATGTTTTTCTCATGGCATTTAAAAATTTGTTCATTTTGGATAAAAGATGCCATCTTATTATGGTAGAAGGAATAGAGGTTGAGGTCATAAGTAGTCTGATGATTTTGTCAGAAGTTCAGCTTTCTTTATGACTAAGGGCAAGTTTCTATTCTTGACAAGTCATTTGCACTGGTGATTCATTATAAATCAGAAACAATGCACACTTCAGTTCAGTGTTTCTACAAGAGAGTATTTCCAACTTTTATTTAATTTTCAGGTTTCATATTAATTTTTATCCAATCATTCTCCAAGGGTATATTATGAGAAATACGTTTTACATTACAGAAGAGTTTAAAAAAATCAGAAAATGGTGTAGATTAGATCAGAAGGTATTGTATTAATTTGCATTGTGCACAAATAGCTCGAAACACAATAGCATTTCTTCATTCCAAAGGATGTCTTCATTTTAGGGAAGTTGCCTTGTGTCAAATCCTGGTTTCCTCATTTATTAAAATATTAATTTCTAGAGTATTATTTGTTTGTGTAAGTAAATTAACCTCTTTTAAAGGATGCAGATGGCACGTTGTTACTTAGATTTGTTATAGATTCTGTGCATTTCAAAGCTGTGCCATGCTGTCCCTAATGAAGAAATCACATCAGACAATGAAAGAAAGAGAAGACAGAGGTAGGCAGTCATAAATTAGGGTGACTGGCCTGTTTTGAAGGATGACAGGATGAGGGCATTGCAACTGTTAGCTATGAGGTTAACAAGTGAGTACATTAAACTGAATGATCTGCTCTCTCACAACTGACATTGGGATCTAGTGGCTATTAATACTGCCATATTCAAATATGCATCTTTTTTATAATTAAAACCATCCATCAACCATATTATCCACACATTTCCTGTTCAGTTCAATGTCACATTGGGGTTTCTACTTATCCTGGCAACACTGATTTCAAGACAGAAATCATCCCTTATTATATCAGGCTTTCAAAGGCTCCAAACTGGCTCAATTTATGACAATTAATCTAAAATTGATCTCACTGAGATGTCTGAGGGAGAACAGAGTACCATCAGAAGAACCCACTCTAACATCAGTAGAACATGTAAACCTCACACCGACAGTGACCAGGCTGGTTTTGAACTCAGGACTCTGGATATATGGAACAGTTGCACCATAGTATTTCCATTGTTTTAGCTTTTTCCTTGTATAATCTTTTTCAGACCTTTGCTGACAGAGCACTCCAAGGGTTCTCCTCTGTCATTCCAGTCTTTGTTGCTGTGTCCTGTTTTGGATCTCTGATCGGAGCCTGTTTTTCTACTCCCAGGTAAAATATTAGTTTTCAAACCATTTTTACTAGGAGTGAAGGAATGTAATTTAAAGATGCCAGTTTGATGTTTAAATCTAAGGTAGCTTTTATGAAATGACACTGCTAATAAAGAACAGCTAAGAACTAAGAATAACTTTGCTTTAAAAGAAGATCTGAGTATGCAAAGGAGTATTTCCAAAATATTTCTATATAACTAAGGTTCAAAGAGGTAAAAAAATTCCAAAATTTTCAAGTGAAGAGATATTATTTCTATTACTCTGAATAGTATTAACAGGGTTATGAAAAAGATAAATTGATTTTATACTGAAGATGAGTGCAGAGTTTGACAAATTTGCCCTTAGAGGTCCGTAATGTGATGAAGGTTTAAGAGAAAAATTGAAGTGAAACTGATTTAGTCTTTTTAAGAAAAATATTTAGCAGACACACATCTTGTTTAAGCAAGACGTTATCTGTAAATAAGTGCTGTGACTCAATATAGCACCTTGAAGGTGAAGTTTCTATCCTCTGGTTTTTAAATGCTTGTTTAGAGAAGACAATTAAAACTCAACTTGTGGAGAGGAGTCCCTCTTTCTGTTTTTTACAGAAGAGATGCCTTCTCTCCATCATAATTCTTCCCAATAGTAGTCACCTAATTGCTATATGTGTAATGAAATAATCTGTCACCATTAAACTCTTTTGGTCAAAATATATTCAGCACCTTCCTTAAAGTCATCTTCCTGAGGTAGCTGTTCTTCTATTAACATTTGTGTTTTTCTAGTTCAGTGATCAGAATTTATTTAAGTTGTTTTTTTCTAAATATAGTGCACAGACTTATATTCCTACATATAATTTCAAATAAAGTAGAAAATGGTATGCAACATATGCAGTGCATACAAATATATTGTAAATTTATAAGTATAAACTTTTGATGTTTATGATCCTCAAACTTTTGCTCTCTTACAATATATTCATAGATCTGAAAGACTCGGAATAAACAGTGTCATGTAAGATACATTTATTTGAGGTAAAAAAGGCTAAGGGCAGTTGACAACAGAGGAAAGGTATATTAAATTCCCATTTACTTGAGTCTCAGGAGCTCATTGATGACTGTGAAAAAGCAATGTCAAATTATATGCGATGTACCTGGGGACAAATAGAGTTCTATCTATCTATCTATCTATCTATCTATCTATCTATCTATCTATCTATCTATCTATCTATCTATCTATCTATCTATCTATCTATGAAGTATTTCAAGATGATGGGACTCCACCACTACTTTTTTATTTTGCTTTTTCAACATGTAGTAGCAATGTCTCATGAATTTTAAGACCATTTTAATTTATTATTTTTATCCCTATTGTTCATGTTTCTGATTTATTTTAGCCACCCCACATGAATTTTGTTCAAAATTCATAATGCCTTTTTCCTGTAAGTTTTACTCAAGTTCTTATTTGATATAATTTATGCAGGATGCTGTTCTCTGGATCCAGAGAAGGACAGTGGCCTGTTCTCTTTTCTATGATTCACATTCGAAGGCACACTCCTCTGCCAGCAGTGCTTCTGATGGTAACCAATTACTTACTTATAATGTTGATGGCTGTTACCACTGAACAAAGGTTTCATCTTCTCTCTAATTACAGTAAATGTAATATACAGTATAATCAGCTAGAGCAGATACTTATTGAAAGTAAACTTGCTTTATTTAGTTAATATTTTCCTTTGTGGCTGCAAAACTAATTTTAGTTCTAGGTCAAGTGCTAATTTTTTCCTAAAGACCTCATAAAAATTGCTATTATATTCATTTTAGTCTTACTCCCTTCCTCACAGTATCCTTTGATGGTCTTCATGATCTTGGCTGGTGAGATCTTTGGACTGATAAATTTTTATAGCTTTTCTCGATGGATGTTTACGGGCCTGACTACTTTGGGCCTCATAGTCCATCGATACCAACACCCAGATCTTCCACGGCCTTTTAAGGTACTTGTTTTATTATTCTCTTAATACAGTTTTGTTTCCTCTGCCTATAAAATATCTTTACAAGCAGAGTAGGAATACATTTAATGTTAAATACTATTTTTTTCCCTGTGGTCAGGTTAAGGCAATGTACATTTCTTTGATTATAGCTAGAAATGTCATTTTCACCATTTGCGTTCTAGTTGATTTTCATCTATTAATGCTGAGACATAACACAATAACCTGGCAATTACTCTGACTGAACTCTTGCGGTTATAAAATTATTATTTAAATAGGCGAGAAATACATTATTGTTTATGTTTATAACATGAAGTTTTTTATCCTTAAGCAAAACAATTAAATAAGTATAACAATTTTAACACATTTTTATAATTTTACATTTTGTATTATTATATAATAAAACCAATATTACAAATCTTCAATGTGAAGTTTCCTTTGTAAATGTGTCTTCATCATGGGGCCAAAATATGCTCCTCAAAAAATTATTTATTTTAAAAAGGAAAAAAACATTTTTTGCTGAGTAGCTGAAAACTCACAAAATTAAACCTGTAGAAGTGTTCAGTACAAAACGTGATACCTTGGCAAGTGGAAAGGGCCCATTCATGCACACTAACCCAACCGTGTTTTTCATATTTATGTTCTATTCATTCATTTTCTAGTCAGGGTCACAGAAGCAAATTCCTATTAAAGCAGTAAATAGTTCAATGTGTGAACCCTGAATGAAGCATCAGTCCATTTAAGGTCCCACTTATACACACACCGACTAATAATTGACTACGTTAGGGTTACCAGTTGACTTGTCATATGTTTCTTTTGCACTTGAAAGCAAAAGTAGTGCTGCCAGAGGAATCCCACACTAGCAAACACTGTGGCACTCATTTTAATAAGTGAGTTATCATGGTTTTCTCAAACTGGTTCCTATAAATATTATAGCAGAAGACTGATTAATAGTTCAGCTGAATTCTTTTCAGGACACTGCTAATAATAAATATCTCTCTCTTATCGCATAGGTACCTCTATTAATCCCTGCTGTTTACACAGTTGTATGTTTTTTCATTGTGGGGATGTCCCTCTACTCTGATCCAGTCAACACAGGAATCGGTTTAGCCCTCACGCTGACTGGTATCCCAGTTTATTTCCTTATGGTTAAGAAGCAGAGACTGCCTTTATGTTTCATCAGAGTTTATCGTAAGTAGCCAACAGGGTTTATTTTTGGACTTCTGTCTTTTTTAATTTCATTTCACCTCCTTGTGCAGCCATAAAAATCACAGTCCTTACCAAAACTGTGCATCAGTCCTGCCTGAGGTTGCAACAATTTAATAAGATGTTATAAATAACAGCCGCTGTTCTGTAGACTGTGCAGTGTTTCAGAATTACCACTGTTACCATGCTATTTTGAGTGAGTTGGTTGAATTCACTGCCCAGTTACTGAGTCTGTGGCATTTGCCTGTTCTCCCTGTGTTGGCATGAGTTCTCTTTAAGAACTTTTGTTTCTTCCTGCATCTTCATAACATTTGTTAAGCAGCTCTAAATTGACAGAATGTGTGTGCGTGTGATAAACTTGTATCCTGTTCAGGGGCCTGCCAACGATGTGAACATGTGATAAACTGGCATCCCCTCCACAGTTATTTCCTGCCCTGTGCCATATTCTACCAATTTAGACTGTGCCCCACAGTAAGCCTGAAATGAAAAAAAGAAACGGGTTAAGAAAATGAATAGATATGTAGGTGTGTGAAGCTCTGTTTTTAATGTGTTTACAAGGATATGATAATTTATCTGTTTTTTAAATATAAACTCAAAAAGTGAGTTCTTTGTGTTAACTTAAATTTATTTTCCTTATACTTAGGGGCATTACAGTCCAACAGTTGCAGAAATATTGAACAATACAAGGCATGTTACAAGTATGTAGTGCAGCATACACAAATCAATAAGCATAACAAGGAAAAAACAATAAATGTAATAATGTCAAGTTAACAATTCCAAATGTAAAAATTGAACAATGTTCATTTTCCAATAAATCAGATTATAATATATGACTGATTTAACTGTAAAATAAGTACTCAGTAGCACTCATCAGTAGTAGCGGCAAACAACCAAAAAAGAGACTACACTGATAGTGAGTGTTAGCAAAATAAAGTTGGAGATGCAAGTGAAGTTAGTAGTGTAAACAGTGCAAGTACTATGCATGAAGGGGGTTTAAGTCACATCAACACAAGTCAAACAGATGAGTCTACACTATGTGTATAAGCAGCATAACTGACTGCAAAAGAAAATGTGTGTCAGTTTGGTGTTACAAGACTTGATTCTTTGAAATTGATTTATAGATAGCAGCGAAACATAACGTTCATTGTGAAGGTGTGAGTGGCCTGCAGTGACAACAGGTTTGTTGTATAGTAACTTTGTAGCGTTAGCTAAAATTACTTTATTGTATGCTCCACACTGATATGTAGACAATTGTTAAATGCTGCAAGACTGCTGAAGTATTTTTAAAAGTGTGTAAAAACCTGAAATATATTTTTTTATTAAGTTGGTGCTCAGTATGGAATGTTGTATATGCTTTTAAAATACATATGCGTTGCTTCAGCAAATTATTTCCATCAATAGTAACTTCTTTTGGCAATACTTTAAGGGGCCCACAGATGTATGTCACACCCCATCATTACTCTTCTTTGCCTCGTCTTATGCTTATCAAACTTTGGGGATAGAGTATACAGTTCACAGTTACAATGCACTTGCACCCAGGACTACGGTCGACTACCTTCTGTCAGTGGCTCCTTCAGATTTCACCCTGGCATAACTTGGTACCATTACCTTCTTATTAGGAGTGTTCTCTTTCCCTCAGAGCTACCTGAGAAATAACTTGGTTCCCAGCCCCCAGCAGTAGAATAGAGCAAACATGCAAGCAGGGAAAGAGGCTTTTATAAATTTTATTCCAAAGCATTATTTAAATTGCAATGCCATTAACAAAAGAAAAAATAAAGAATATGTTTAATTTCACACCATATAACCTGTTAGTGTTAAATGTTTCTTTAGAGGTTTGCAGTAAATCAGAGCATTTTTGAGTTGATGTCCCTCCTCCTTCTTCTTTCTCTCTAATCAACACTTTTGCTGACTTTATTAAGCTAATGCAGGTGTGATGTACTTGTCCTGTCCCTAAAACAAAATTGCCTGTCTCTGAAAAGTCCTCTCAGAACTCATATGCTAGATGTAGCAGGTTACAACGAGACATGCTGGTGTAACTTAGAAACATGGGTTAAAACAGCGGTTCTCAAACTGTGGTAACAAAAAAGGGGAACCGAAGATGTGAAAATATGAAAAATACATCTATTGAAACCAAAACAAATTAACTTAAACTACATTCTGATACCAGAAAAATAAATATAGAGTTAGATAAATGTCGATAAAAGTTAAGTAGGTATAATAAAATATGCATCTATGATATATCATTAATTAAAAAAGAACAAATTGGTATAAGTGGGCTCCTTTCAAAAAAACGTTAGGGGGACGCGATTAAAACTGTTATGACAACTCGGGTCAGAAATACTTAAAGGTTGAGAAACGCTGGGTTACAAGAAGTGGTCTTGTGCCACCATAACTTGCACTTTGTGGCAGATGCATATCCTCATTTCTCACTTCCAATAAATCTCACAGAACTGCAGACTTACATTGCTAAAGAACTTTTTATACTGTGAAGTCATCAGGGGACCTCCAGCCGCCCTAACCCAGACACACACAGGCAGGACACAGGTTCAACGCAACACCTGGTTTATTTACACTAAAGTGTGCACAAAACACTGTAAAAGAATAGACTCGACACACTTAAAAAGGTTTGGGGCTGCCACTCGTATATTATTCCTGGCTGCAAAAGATTCTTTAAATAGTATAGAAATGTTATCAATACCGAGTCCAAAAGAGAACTGTTGATCATTTGTCAAGATGGCGGTTTTAAGGGATCGGACAGGAAGTGACATAAGGGAACCGGAAGTGATGTTCTTCAGATGTCAGAGTAGGGATATTCTTCTGGGCGCTGGAACCAGAAGTGATATTCTTCTGGGCATGGAACTGGAAGTGACGTCATCTGCTCTAAATCAGACAGGTTTTCCAGCAGCTGGTCTGTAAAGATAACAGGAGAAGGTTTAGTGCACCCCGCCACCCCCTGGCCTGGCGTGGAATTACCTTTGCTTGGTCCATACAACGTCTTCCTAGTACCTGTCTGAGAAGTCGTGGCATCGAGAAAGGGCATCAGCATTGGCTTGCAGTACACCACTGGCCTGGTGTGGAATTACCTTTGGACGTCTTCCTAGTCACACGTGTGTGACAACACCAACACACCAATGTACAGTCCCTTCTTGCCACTAGTCCATCCACCTCCACTCCTCCTCAGGCTTTGTTTTCTTTCTCCCGACTCTGGCCATTCAATGGAGTGAGGCGGCTCCTCTTGTTCAGGTCCCGGGAGTATTCCAGGAGGCTCATCAGTATTACCTGGAATCACTCCCAGGTGTGCTCGAGGTCCTCTACATGGCTCTGCAGCTCCCCCTGGCGGCCCCCACGGAACCCAACAGGGCTTCACCAAACTCCAGCTCCCGATATGCCTTGCAGGAATCCGTGGTGCCACGGCCGCCCAGGGGGGTTGACCTCTAGTGTCCCAGGGGAGGTATTGCCTCACCAATGCCCTCTCCCCTGGTCTTTCCACTCTGTTGGCGTTCCGGGCAGGTAGTGGCCATGGCCACCCATCACAATACTTTTTAGTTAACTAATTACCAGAATTTTCTGAATTTCTTAATCAAATATAAAAGCATTAACAGATAAGGAACATTTTGTAGTAACTGAGTAACATAATAAGCTGTTTTAACAGAAAAGGAATAAAGTGTCTTTAAAAAGTTCACTTTCTAGACATTACAGGAAATGTTCTGCTCCTTCTAGAATTATACTATAAATAATGTAATAAGAAACATTTAACAGACCTTACTGATTGAATTAAACAAAAAAACAAGGCAAATTACTAGTCGTCTTAGATGTGCATGTCAACATTTATAGGTAAAAGTCTTTGTTTTTACAGTTTTCATTTTAAGCAGTCCCTAATCAGACATGGCAATGAACTCATTTCAAGAGAGCAAACAGAGAAGCAGTGCTTTGTGGGTGAATGGCCTTTCACCTCTGTTGATGATACTGTATGTTTGACATGTTGGTTTTATTATTTTACAGACACCCTCACTAAGAAGCTTCAGATTCTCCTGGAAGTGATGCCACAGGAAGTGCAGACCTACTAAATCTTGGGTTGATCAAAGCTTTACCTTCAGAAACTCATTTGGACTTTAAATAATACTGTATATGTGTCTAACATACAACAAGATTTTATTTTAGCTGGAAAGCAATGTGTTATGGGTTAAAGACCATCACCATGAAGAGATAAAATAAACAACATTTATCTGATTAAGTTGTTTAAGGAGTGGCATGATGTTCTGTGTTTTTTATTTATTGAAAAACATTCATTGAAAACTTTAGCTAAAAATTATTTCACATGAATATCTACATTTTTACTGTATAATCGGCCAAATGTTTAAATATTTCATTTTATGTTATTTACTAACTAGAGTAGAGTATTAAACAATATGGCAAAATATTGTCTATTTTCTACTTACATTTTATAGGATTGGTCTAATCCTTTTGAATAAGGAAATTTAGCATCACAGCCTTCTATATGATACTAAGAGGACAAAAAAAATCAAACAAAGTTCCATGACCATTTTGATTTTTCACTCAGCTTCAAGGTCTTGTAGCCTTCCTTGCAACATTTTGATAATAAGTGATATATCAGTTCTGGCTGATGTAATCACCCTGGCATATTAGTCGTCTAAGCCTTCCCCATGCACTCTTTTCCCTCTACTTTTCAATGATCTCATTTACTGAAATATTTAACGAAGCATATAAAGAAATGAGTGGTGGAAAATCAGACACATGTACAGTACATAAAAAATATTACTAAGCTCTAAAACTTCATGAGTGGATTTAGTCAGGACTAACAGGAACAAGGCAAACATTACATTTATCATGTTGAAGTTTCATATTTCATATTTGCCCTCTTAATACACTAATCTTTTACATTTTTACATATTTGCCATGCCCTGCAGGATCTTTGTTATAAGTTACAGTATACAGACTAATGCAATGCAATATAACAAACAAATAACTCTATTGATTTATACTGGGTATATTAAAATAGCTTTAATGAATATTTTGGCCATGTACTTTTGTTATTATTAGGTAGAGGACCGTAAATTAATGATAATCCAATCATTTATTTCCCAGCAAATTGCTAATGTAACAGACATGGGTGTTGATTCCCTTTTGGTTACAGAATAACCTACCACACATTTTTAAATAAATGTGACCACTTAAAAGGCATACAATATATTTAAATTATTATACAAAATCAATTATCTATAATAATAAAAGGCAAAGCCCTCACTGACTGACTCACTCACTCACTGACTGGCTCACTCATCACTAATTCTCCAACTTCCCGTGTAGGTGGAAGGCTGAAATTTGGCAGGCTCATTCCTTACAGCTTACTTACAAAAGTTAGGCAGGTTTCATTTCGAAATTCAAAGCGTAATGGTCATAACTGGAACATATTTTTTGTCCATACACTGTAATGGAGGAGGCGGAGTCACGTATCGCGTCATCACGCCTCCTACGTAATCACGTGAACTAAAAACAAGGAAGACATTTACAGCACGAGTCACACGCGGGAACGAAGGTAAATGACGTTAATTTTTGACTGTCTTTTAATACTGTGTGAGCATACATATTAACACATGTGCAATTAAACGTGTGCATTTACGGGGTGATTTCTGAGGCTTAAAAGCTCACCTTTTATCAAACGCGGGAAGAAAGGTAACTGACGTTGTTCACTGTCTTTTAATACTGTGTAACCATACATATTAACACATGTCCAATTAAACGTGTGCATTTACGGGGTGATTTCTCAGGCTTAAAAGCTCGCCTTTTACTAAAAAGGTAAATGCAAAACTATTTTCAATCAGTTTATTGAAACGCTCCCGTTAAGGATTGCAATAACATATTCGCGAGATAA
Source organism: Erpetoichthys calabaricus (assembly GCF_900747795.2). Lineage (NCBI taxonomy): Eukaryota > Metazoa > Chordata > Cladistia > Polypteriformes > Polypteridae > Erpetoichthys > Erpetoichthys calabaricus. The sequence continues at coordinate 117,332,454 of NC_041394.2, forward strand.
AAGAACGAAGTAGGGGGAAATGGAGGAACAGCCGCAAACAGCGAAGAGCAAAAAATTAATTAAACAATTGAGAACGGAGCGAGTTAAGCATACAAGCATGTTCATAAGGGAAACAAAGCACGGTGTAAAACGTAAGTTTAAATGAAGTTTATAGAAACGCTCCCGCTGCAGATTGCAATAACATATTCGCGAGATAAAACTTTAATGAGAAGACACGAGGTATAAACGAAGCACACGCCGTGGCGCAACGTTAGGGGCAACAGTTTCAACCATTCTATGATCTGCTTCTCGCAACTGAAAGACGGCACATGGCGGATGTTAGCCGACTTGCTGACCGCAACGTTAGGGGCTTCAACTATGGCGCTGACGCAACATCTCAGTGCCAACACTTTGCAGACTGTAATTAAAAGACACGCCCTCCTCACTGGACAGTTAAAAACACCAATCAAACTAACGATGACATCAAGTATTACCCAATCAAAAGTAGGAAAGGAGGCATCTTCATAAAATGCGTGTGGGATGATTTGCATGAGACGCTGCTTTAAAAAAAAAATGATAAAAAAAATACGGGATAAATCCCGTCCAGTATTGATTCAAAACGGGACGCGCAATTTCATTCTCAAACACGGCACGATTCCGTATTTTAAAGGACGGGTGGCAACCCTACAGTGCCAGGTAACCACCCATACAATCAGATTGTGATTCACACTAGGAATGCAATGAATGTAATTACCCCGATCTACATACAAGGCGAAAGTCTTGCAACATTCAAAGATGATGGTTTGGGATAATTAGTACTTATTAAGTACAACATTGAACATAAAAGAGCTTATGAAGCCTTGAACCGAAAAAAGCAAGATCTCAGAGATCGTAAAAAAAAAAAGGAGGTAATGTCGTTTTACTCGCTGTAGATTTTAGTCAAACATTACCAGTTATTCCACGAGGGAGACCAGCAGATGAACTCAACGCGTGTTTAAAATCCATGCTTCTCCCACGGTCGGTTATATGTCGCGTGTTCTCGGGTAGGTACACCAAAAAATGTATACATTTAATCATGTAATGGGCAAAGAAAAAATGAGGTATACCCGAAGGCACTGCAGTAGTACTCAATGTAACTTTACTTCTTAAATGTTAATGTTTTACTGTTTAATAATTTATACGCTTCTTATATATTGTTGAAATTCTTTTATCAAAATACCACTGACAGCGCAATGCACGATAACATGGAGTGAATACACCATACGCATCTGCCCACGGCCGCCCTGGTGTGCGCAGATAGGAGTTGATTCTAAAATAAAATAAACATAAAAACAGTAATACATTCATCACCCATAAAGCGGATAGCAGACGTGACGTATTATATGTGTACCACATTTCAAGTCAATACGTCAAACGGTTTGCAAGCTACATGTGATTTAAAATCCTGGACAGACCAACGAAAAGCCACGGTAGCAAATTATAGAAGAACATTTTACTGTTTAATAATTTATATTTATATGAAATGTGCTTCTTATATATTACTTCATATTCTCATATGATAATGATGTTAATGTTGTTTATATTGATTTCTATGTTATTGTAAATGCATCTATGTGTGTATATGTATGCATGTATATGTATATATATATATATATATATATATATATATATATATATATATATATATATATATATATATAAAAAAATATATATATAAAAAATATATGTGTATATGTATATATAATATATCTGTATATGTGTGTATATGTGTGTGTATATGTGTATATGTATATATATATGACAGCAACACTCATAACAATGACAATACAATTACATTGACAATCATGTTACGTTATTTTTAAAATGTTTCCTTTACTTTTTCATAACCTCTTTAACACACTACTTCTCCGCTGCGAAGCGCGGGTATTTTGCTAGTTTTACTAATAAAGCAAACATTTTCATCAGTATTATTTTCAGTTATGTGACAAATAATGACATTTCCATATTTAGAATCCTAAAAAAATTTTTTTAAGTTTTTGAATTTAAAGTGGACTCTGTGTATTATGTTGAAAACCTAATGTAGTTATCTCATTTTTTTTTTTTTTTTTGAAAAATGAACTGTTCAGTACGATTAATTTTTGGTATCCTTTAGCTAAAGTTCTGGTAACAAAAGATTGCTCTGCAGTGACAGTGATATTCCGTGTTTATGTTTCCGTGTTGATTTTTGAAATGGTCTGCAGTAATTGCTGGATTTATCACAACACTGAGCTGTTTTATTCGTAAAATAGTAAGTTTCACTACTATGCATCTGCTCCAAGTAAGTAACAGATTTAAATTCGAAATAATGAATAAAATGTTTTGAATTTGACAGTATAATATACAAAAAAGTATTAAAAGTATAAATATTATCAAAACATTTATTGATCTACACATATTCCTATTTGATCTGTTCATAAATGTTCAATTTTCAATGTAAAATTCATTCAATAAATGATAAAAAATTCTACCGTCAATTATATTTGTGATGTGATGAACTAGTTACTGTATATTTAAGTGTCTTGCAGACATTAATAAAAATATTCATTGCTGGAATATTCCTCTTCGCCAAAGACAAATAATTAAATCTCACAGCAGACAATATGAAAGATTTTACAATTACTAAGTAACAAGCCACCTTTCTGTCTGCCTGAAAAATTTCACAATTTACAATTTTTTGTCTGGCTTAAGTCACAATACATTTCTCTATTACCCTCAACTTTATCACAACACACTCTTCAGTCAGACTCATTCTAAAGGTACATTAACTGTGGAACAAATTTACCAGCATCCCCCACTGGGTGCCTTGATTCAGGCAATAAAACACAGGCAGCAGAAAAGTGTCAATCTAGTCTTCTTTATTATCTAAGTCTTGCAAGAGGTAACCCTAACAGGAGCACAAGCACCTTATTAGCAAGAGTTACAAAGGAGGGTCACCTGTCGGGTTCTTTATACACTTCACTGATTAGATCACAATTCTAAGGAATTCATTACATTATCAGAAAACTTTTATCATGATTGCTTACATCCAGTTGCTAACGGGACATGACAAAACATTGATACCTTAAATTACAACAATTAACTTGGTCCACCAGGCAGAATGACAGTCCTGTTAGTTTAGGAGTACATGACTTTTTAGATGTTATAAAAGTATACCACTTGTATGGGATGCATGTTCAATTTGTGTGACCATATGTTTCCTTCTTAGTTCGTCAACAGGAAACTTAGCCTGAGCAAAACTTTAAAACATGACTTTTCTTTTTCTTAGACCAAGGTTTGTTTTTTCTTTTTTGCTGTAAAGTTACTTAAGATGCCTTTTCTTAATAATTCAAACCTTTATCATAGCGAATATCAAAATAACACTTTCAACTTTTAAGCATACGTTCAGAAGAATATGAGACGTGTTTGCTCGCTCCACTCCATGCCGTTTTTTGTTTTGTTTCGTGTTTTTGTTTTTCGCCTCTCTACAGCGCATAAATACTTTGCACTACTATCATACAGCAGACAGGCATTGGTGGACATTACTAAATCACACAGTACCCTGGAATTTACCGGTTTTATACCATCTGAGCTACAGTTAATTGTTCACTCGAGTGACCAAGCTGACCCCAGGAGAGTGCTCTGGAGATGGCGACGCAAGCAAGGCAAGAGGGGAGGGCTCCATGCTAGGCTGCAAGCCCACGCTAGCCGACCACCACTACCCAGCCTCTTGCTAGCCAACGTGCAGTCTCTGGAAAACAAACTGGATGAGCTAAGAGCCAGGATTACAGCGCAGCGGGAAATAAGAAAGCTCTGCGCTCTAATTTTCACCGAGAACTGACTTTCGGACAAAGTCTCAGAATGCGCTGTTCAGCTACAGACTCACTCCTTGCACTGAGGAGATCGCACTGCAGCCTCCGGTAAGGCTAAAGGGGGGGAGGGGGTGTGTGTTTATTAACAACTCGTGGTGTGGAGACGTACGGACTGTTTATAAGCACTGCTCACAAGATGGAGAGTTTTTACTGCTGAAATGCCAACCCTATTATCTACCAAGGGAATTCACTGCTGTGTTTTTGGCCGCTGTTTACATCCCCCCGCGAGCTAACTCCATGGCAGCACTCGGCAAACTCCATGATATCACCTTAGAGACGGCTCATCCCAATGCTGTTTTTATTGCAGCTGGCGACTTTAATCAGTGCAATTTATGGACTGTACTTCCTAAATACCACCAACACGTGAACATTCCTACCTGTGAGAAGAACACACTGGATCATGTTTACAGCAACATACACGGTGCATACAGGGCTGCACCCCGCCCCCACTTCAGACAATCAGACCACATCTCTCTGTTCCTGTACCCAGCCTGCAGACAAAGGCTGAAACAAACAAACCCTATTGTTAAGCAAGTTAAACTTTAGACCCCAGAGACTGAGAGCACCCTGCAGGACTGTTTTGCTCAGACAGATTGGGGTGTGTTTAGGGTTGCAGCCACTCTAGAGGACTCTTCTATCAGCATACAGGACTATGCTGAGTATGTGAATGTGTATATTAGTACCTATATTGACAACATCGTGCCCACAATACCAGTCAGGAAGTTCCCCAACCAGAAGCCCTGGATAAACAGTCAGGTAAGCCACATGCTGCATGCCCACTCTCTTGCATTTAGATCAAGCACTGAGATGGACTACAAAGCTGCGAAGTACGGACTAAGAAAAGCCATCACAGCAGCCAAGAGGCACTACAGAGAGAAGCTGGAGGGCTTCTATTCTACTGCTGACTCTGGAAGTATGTGGCAGGGCCTACAGCACATCACAGACTACAGGAACACCACCAGCACAATCAGCTCCACAGACAGTCTGGCGGATGATCTCAACACTTTCTATACCCGCTTTGAGACATCCAGCAACAGCACAGAGTGGAGGCACACACACACCTGGACCACACAACCCCCCCTCCCCCAATAGTCTCTTCAGGTCAGGTACACAAAGCACTAAGAAAGATCAACCCCCGTAAGGCAGCTGGACCAGACAACATCCCTGGGTGGGCTCTCAAAGCATGTGCCAACGAGCTGGCTGAAGTTCTCTGCTCCATCTTCAACCTTTCTCTCAGTCAGCGCATCGTTCCGTCCTGCTTTAAGACTACGATCATTGTCCCCCTTGCTAAAAAAAGCCCACCAACCTGCCAGAATGATTACAGGCCGGTAGCACTCACTCCAATCATCATGAAGTGTTTTGAGAGAGTGGTGCTGGCCCACATTCAGAGTAGCATACCGGACACTCTGGACCCCCTGCAGTATGCCTACCGGCCAACAGGTCTACCTCAGATACCATCGCGGCCGCACTACATTATTCCCTCTCCCATCTGGAGAACAAAGACTCCTACATCAGGATGCTCTTTGTTGACTACAGCTCCGCCTTTAACGCAGTTATCCCCCATAAAATCACCCATAAACTGTCTGCACTTGGCCTGCACCCCACCCTTTGTGACTGGCTCCTAGACTTTCTGACTGGCAGGCCCCAGTCTGTCAGGATTGGTAATAGGATTTCAGCTACCATTATCACAAACACAGGCACCCCACAGGGATGCATCCTCTACACCCTGTTTACCCACAACTGTGTTGCCTCCCACAAAGACAGCATCATCCTAAAGTTCACAGACAACACCGCAGTGATAGGACACATCATTGGTGGGGATGAGGCGGTCTACAGGAGGGAGGTGGACAGTCTGGTGTCATGGTGTGAGGACAACTAAAAATAACAGTGGGAAGTCAATGTTTTAGTTACAGAGCCCAGAAGCCATGGAATGATCTGCCTACTAACAGATGCCCCTTCAGTCTCAACTTTTAAATCCAGGCTGAAGACTCACTACTTTAGTCCAGCATACACTGATTAGAGCTGTAGATTAGCTGTGCATACTGCATTTCTGTTTGTTAGTCATATATACAAAAATATAAGTAATACAATATGTACAAACCATTACTATCCCTCTTCTGTTCTGTTTCTCTTCTCTGTAACTTGATGTGGCATTTGGTGCCACTGCTCTACTGCCAAGCTGCTCTCCTACCCAAGGAAAAGTCTCCTCACATAAAAGAGCATTGGAATCAGGGGATGGAAAGATTCTTTTATCAGATTGGATGGCACTCTGCTACAGGAAGCAACCTCTATAAAGGATTGAAGGGTTTATGTTCACCCATTTTCATCATCAAAAGAATATGCAGAAACTATAAAAAAATAAAATGTCAGGTTACAGTATATACTTAAAACTATTAAAAATAAATACATTATGCTCAAAGTATATAATGATCTAGTGACTTCATATTGGACGTATTGTTTGACTTTCTGGTCACCACACTGCAAGAAAGGCACAGCAGTACTTGAAGCTGTACAGAGAAGAGTAACCAAGTGCATCTCATGACTTAAGGACATTTCCTACTCTGACAAACTCTGAGAATTAAACCTGTTTATTCTAGAGCAGAGGAGACAGCGTGGTCATCTAATCAAGATTTTCAAAATTCTCAAAAGCACTCATAGAACAGCTCAAACAGAATTCTTTCAATTCATCATAGAATCATGTACTCAAGGACTCCAATGGAGAGAAGGTTAGGAGCATGTGCTGATACAGCACATTGCCGCACCCACCACATGACAAACCAACTCAAGACCCCAGGTTAGGACCTGAGTGCAGCCGTGCAGTGGGTGACACCTCAGCACCACACTAGTTCAGATGGAGTGGAACCAGTGTGAGTTTTTTTATGGTGGCTGGAGTGCCAATTCTGCTACCAACCCCTAGGTTTTTCCCTGCAGGGTGGAGGGCCTACATGCAGGGCTGGATGCAGATTAACGTCATACCCAGGACAGAGCAATTGCAGGTTAAGGGCCTTTCTCAAGGGCCCAACGGAGTAGAGTCCAATGGAGTTTAAGGAAAAGTGAATTTTAGATTTAAACCAGGAAGTATTTCTTTACTCAAAGAGTTGTGGGAGTCTGGAACAAACTACTGAGACTTGAAGTTTAAGAGAAACCTTGACAAGTATCTGAGTGAGATATTGGAACAGCATAGCTGTTAGCTAAACAAAAAAGACTGTTTCAAATTCAAATTCTGGCCCAGTGGCTGTCTATGTGCAGTTGAAATTCTTATTTGCATATCTGACCGACATGCAGCATGTCGCTATTTCCCGATTCCATGATCATCAAATATTACTAGTCAAATACAGAGATATGTTAGATTACTTGGTACTCTAAATTGATGCAGTGTGAGCAAGTGTGGGTGAGTGTGTGTGTGTGCCCCATGGTAAATTGACACCTTGATTGTGTTCGGTCCTACCTTGTGCACATGACTGCTGGAATTGGCTCCGGTCCCCAACTCTAAAAGTGAATGAAGTAGGTTACAAATTGGTTGAAGGGATGTGAAAGGTGTCCTTAGGGAAGGTAAAGATGTTCGTATTCTCACAAAGTAAGGTGCAGTAAATCAAAATCTGAATCTGAAATACTAATCAATATGAAAAAATGAGATTTTGAATTGAGAAAAGGTGATGAATATTACATGAAAAATGTGTTGGTATGTTTGAGTAGATAAATTGTAAATAAATGGAGATTGTTAATATAAATACATGATGCAGGCTTATTAACATACTAGGAGACAAAAGCAAGAAAGAAGTTTTACATATAGAAATAGTGAAGATAGTGGTGAGCATCATTAACATAGACTGACGAACATGAATGTTTAGCCAAGAAACCTCATGATAGATCAGAAGTACATGTCTTTGTTAGCTCCTTGAGGTGGGGAATTAAAAAGGCTGTCATATCACAAGAGCTTTCAAATTTAACTGATGGGAAACTAAATTAAAGTGTTTGGAGAAAGAAATGGCAGTCACGGTGAAAATGAAAGATTAGATAGAAGAGAAAGAATGGCTGGCTTTTGTGTTAAAAATTAGTTGTTTGTGGTCCACAAGAAGTGAAAATCAGTTTGGCAAAGTCATGGAGACAGAGAGTCATCGGTTTATACCTTAGCATTAGATGGAAAACTTAAAAAAATACGTTTAATGATACAAATAGATCTGAAGTGCTTTAAAGAAAAACTAGAAAAATGCCATGAAACAGAAAAATGTAAACAAAAGCTCTGAGCGTTTGTTTTGTCATATCCTATGATGACCCTATTTTCTGTTTTATATTCTTTGTTATGTAGATTTTACTAAAATGTCTCAAATCCCATACACTTACTTCTCTGTGGTCAGGTACTGAACTTTAGCTCTAAAGTTCTCTTCTTTATCTTTAACCTCAGGCAGTTACATTGAGTGAAAGAACAGTCAGGAGAAGGAGCTACACTTTTAATTATGTGTTTTAGATAACATGCCCATATAAGCAAAATAAAATGTGTGTGACAAATATAACATTACAGCTTAAGTAGCAGTACATCTTGATTCCATTGGTGGGTCTCGGACATTACAGTTACACAGTTTGAAGAATTTTAAGTCCAAGGTTATCAGAGAGATATACAAATATTTTTGGCCAAAATAATTTAAATGTAAGACATTTCCAAAGTTTGCAGTCTAACAATGCAGGCTCTTGATGACAATGCTGATAGGTTGGATCTTGGAGCATCAGGATACCAATTGGAACCAGTCTTGGAAGGGACTCCAATTTATGAGAGGGCACACTCACACACATTCAGCCCCTTTAATTTATTTTGAATCAACAGTTGACATAATACTCTTTAGATTATGAAAGAAAGCCAGTGTCACCAAAAACAGCAGGCATTGGGAGAGCATTCTAAATCAACACAAATAACACCCTAGTCAGGAATCAAACTGGGGTTCAAACATTAGTGGTGACCATCTTACCTGCTTTACCTCATACCTCAGTAAACTCGTAATCTCAATGCTGTAGCTACTAAAATTAAATCTTTGCTTCTTTTCAGAATCACCGTATTGGATTATCTGCAGTATGATGTCTACCAAAGTATCAGTCAATCACTTGAATGCTCTCTCTGAAAGTAAAACAATAAGAAAAAATAAGTGTTTCCTCCAACTTCATTCGATCTCAGCTTTCATGTAAGTGCTTTTCAGAGCTTTGATTTTGAATAGAGATATCATAAAACCATCCTGAACTTACAAGCCAATAAATCCTTGCCAGGTAAATATTCAAATAAACTTTATCATCCATTAGGACTTTGCTAAAGGCATTTTGCACAAGCTCAGAAAAAAATACTAATTCTGTAACACGTATGAAAGAAGGTCATACTTTCCCTTCCAAAATGGTGTCAGGAGTGGAAACAATTTGAGGGTGTCTGAAACTCTGCTTAAAGCTTAGCACTGGAGCTTCAGCAGGAGACTCATTTTATTTAGAAGGCAAGATACAGTATGACCCATTTGTGAAGCTCCCAAAATGGACTACCTGGAAAGTGATTCATGTCATTTATGGACTTCCCTGGCTCTTCGCATCACAGAGGATACTGCCTATATAACAATATATAGTAACAAATGTGCATTATTTCTGGAGGAGTCTATGAAATTGTTTTTTGATCCACAAGAAATATCTGGGTGGAGTCCATCTTTCTGTGATTCTTGCAATGAAAAAATGCCAGGCCGAAAGGTATATTTCGCAGGAATTTGATTTCTTCTATTGGGTTGTTAATAGATTGTTAGATTTTACGTAAATTGTATTTTGATTTCATACGTTGATTTGTGTTTATTTTAGTATTTATACACATTTTTTCTTTCAGTTCTTTATTATTCTTAACACTCTAAATCACATGCAGAATAGAAGACAAAAGCAGGTGGTACCAGGGAATCCATTTCCCATTGTAGGACACACTCACAATTACTGTCACTCATACTCCTTTACAACAGGCTGATTAAAGGCTGCCAGTATCAGAGGACAATGAAGACTGTACAAACAAACAGAGGCCAGGCCAGATATTGAACGTGGGCTCCAGCTTTACAGAGAACTTCTGCTCTGCTGCCTTATCAATATGTCATCTATCAAAACAACATTATTAATCCCACTCTTTCCAGCTCAGGGTTATGGAATATAGGATTTATCCTTGCAGCACAGGTTTTGCTGTCTCCACCAGGGCTACAGTCCATTACACACATATGAGCACACATATGTACACACCCATGCTGGCTCAGTTTTCAGTCACCAAACAACATATGATCTCTGCCTTTGGGGTCATTGAGGAAAGCAATATTGCCAAATTAGAACAATCACAGACATACACCAGACATGCAAATTCCATAAACAAACAATGTTTGGGATGAGATTTGAACACATGACCCTAGAGCTGTACGGCTGCAATAAACCACTGTGATACTAATATTAATATTTAACGTATCACATAAGTGTTTACAATCTGTCCTAAAGTGTGATAAAAACCCCTTTGTGACTTTATATGTCTGCTACTGCCGTGTATACTGAAGTTGCTATTACTCTTTGTCAACTAGTTTTGTGAAGGGTACACTACTTTATCTGTCTCTAACTCAATTCAAGTTTATTGTACTAAGAGGGAAATTTCTTTTGTCAAATGAGAACTTAGTCGTCAACCATAAACTTTGCACAAATAAATAAGAGAGAGCAATAAATCTAACACTTATAATAACACCAGAATATACATATTATAAATAATAATGACACCCTAAATTAAAGATTAACAGTAGTTGGAATAAGATAGTATTGAACTTGTTTCTTTTTATCATCAGGAGCTTTAACCTGTGACCTGATGTGGAATTATGAATATTGTAATATAGTTCTGTCTGAAAGGATGCACAGCTGCTTATAAAACAGATCTGTCAGATTTGACTGTTGGAACCTTGTGATTTTACTGTTCCATTCTACAATTTCATTTATTTTACTTTTGTTGTTAACATTAAGATCTTCAAACCAAGCAAGTAGAACTTAAGTTTAGACACTATATGCAAAATGAATAGAAAATTGACATAATCTAGAATACACATTAAGAAAGATTCAGCCTTCTTAGACACTACAGCCACTGTTGTCATTTTTTGCAGACTGCATCTATATTTTGATTAAAAGTCAGTTATGGGCCTTTGATTGTTCCAATATATTTATAACTTACAAAACGTTCTGCTACTTAGTCTTTGATGATTGTTTCTTGTGGACAAGTTAACCCTAACCTTAACCCTAACCAACTGTTAGTTATTTAGTTTTGTAATATTAAGTTGTGTACATCATAGCAGTCAGCAAAAGCATTTAACACTGGTCCAAGGCTTAACCAGGCTTACAATCACTGCAAATTTTAAGTTCAATTTTATTTTCAGAACAGGTTTACTGCAACAACTGTTAGTGTAAATAATGAATAAAAGAGGTGAAATAATACACATTTGAAGGGGCCTGTCAATAAGAACAGCAGGCCAGACCATCAGCCATTGACTTTTAGTGTAAGAAATCTGTCTCTTAAAAAGTTAATCCGCTACCCTGTAGCACCGGCATATAGAAAATGTTTTGCATTTGCCACTTGTCTGTCCAGTCTGCTTGTGGATAGATAGAAGAAGACAGCCCATATATGTTGTTTCGCAATAGACAGGTGATTGACAGAAGCACCCCTGAAGGCTGGACTTCTGGTTACAGAGGTAATTTACATGAATCATTTGCCAAAAGGAGAACCAGGAAAGCAATCGGAGAAAAACGACTGGCATTCTAGCTAAATAGATCAGCATCTGCATTGGTCATGCAAAAGAAAATACAGACATGAAGATGTGTCTAAATTATAGTTTTGTTTATTCGGTTCACCAAAGCAAAAAAAGGAAACGATTTAGCAAATATTTACTCAAGCCAATTAAACTGTAAAGATTATGGTTTTGATACTTTCGCATCTTTTGAGTGTCTTTCCGTGATTATTCAAGGAGTGTCTCTGTCTCTCGTATTGATCATTTATAGAACATCTGTGATGCTGGAATGAAGGTGTGTGCCTCTGATATCCACCACACTGACTTCATCAAATCGTTTCATATGAAGCCTGGAAACAAAAAGGAATGCATTAAGAACATTTATGTTAGGTAGAATGCCCAGTGGGGTCTTTTGGCCTTGGAACCCATGCAGATTTTGTTTTTTCTCTTTTGGACACCTGATCTTATCACCAAACTCATCTTTAGAGACTTACATCATGATAATGTATTTACCTGTTTTTTAAGATCTTAAAGATTTTTTTTTCTTTGTTACTTACTCATTAATATTATTGCCTGATCTTACTTGTTTTTCTTTTATTGTAATTTTCTCTTTGACATCTTGTAAAGCACTTTAGTTAAAAAAAAACCTTTAAAACCTCTACTATATACTGAAATATTAACAACCAACAATGTTTACATTGGATTAACCTTAACTGGTAATGTTGTAAGTACCAATTTTGTCACTAATGTATTATTAAATATAGTAGTTCTCATGTGTTAAATTCTGATTAACTACAGGAGGTGGATAGACGGTGCAGTGTAGATTTTACACAAGCATTAATTCTCCAAGGTAAGTATCAGTGGGCCTATAATATGAGGTAATTCTATAAATATTCACTCACAAACATTGCTTATTGCACTAGGTGCTAACCATGCAATGCTAAGCCGACTTTCTAAACTTTTGGCTGCTATATTATATTTTCCCTATTGATGCACAAGGGAAATCCAAAATAAATCAAATTCAGAATTACCACTCACTATTTCAATTAATAAACAAATCTTCAATATGTGCATGTTGCTTGTGTAAAGAGTTCAATTACTTGTTGTGCTTTAGGCAATTAACATTTCTTTCTTCATCACCATCACCTACAGTTCACATCATCTTTGAAAGACTTTGCAGCAGAAAAATAATGATAGTCTGGTTTTGGGGTCCAATACCCCAACGAAAGATTATTAATATCTAAAACTCTTGATCCGCTGCAGAAGAATTCCATTTATGATTTAGGACTCACTTAAAACATTTTCCTTTTTGGTGTTATCAGCACATAACACTTTAAACTTTTAGTTGTCTTGTTTGCATTAGAGACCTGTGATCCCATTAACTGGATCTTGAGTATGTTGCAACAAATAGACTTTCAGTTGTCAGTTCGTTGATGGCTTGACCCTTGGCTTGATCCCCCACTGAAGGCAAAACCTTTCAGAAGATAGATGCTTAGACCCAGTTTGGTCTTCCTTTGAGTTTCAGTGGGGTGTTAGTAGTTAGAAGTGCCTAGCATGGCTTGTTTTTTCTTGGAGTCTGGCAATTCTTTTGCTTGCAGACCTCTACTAAAGGCCGGTTTAAACCCATGTGCTGGGTTAGAAAGAGCAGCTTTTATGTGCAGGTATAAAGAATTAAAAGTTTTGTTCATTATTAGTCAGTATTTCAATACTTCATCTGTAATTGCTGAAAGCTACATACTTATGAATCCCATAAAGGACTAGAAGATACTGGCTGTTGTACCTCCTATTAAAATCTCCTGAAGCATTAGGCCTGCTTTGTTGGGGGTACGCCTTATTAACATTAATGCTAGCAGAAAAGCAGATGGCCATTTTCATCCAGTTTCTTCTTCTGTCTTATCTAATTTGTTTTTTAATAGTTAATTTATATTCTGCAGGTGGAAGCACAATGTACAAGTTTATTTTAATTTTATGTTTTATTTATGATCTTCAGTACACGTTCTTCAGTACAAACGTAGCCACTATGGTTGTATCTGCTTTGGATTTTGTGGATTCCATTTAATTCAAAAGTGCATCCATTACAACAAGTAAATAATCTACTAAATAATACAAATAATACATGTGTTAGTGTGTCCTGTCCCTTGGTCTGTTTGGCTTTTTGTTGTGATTGGTCAGTTTGGCTTTGGTGATGCGATCGAAAGAGGAAGTGCAAGTGCTATACACACAAGGAGGAGAAACGGCACACTGAGGGAGTCGCTTTCAAAGATGGAAATTGTAAAGCAGACAGGATGCAAGAAAGGTGTCTTGAAAATAATGACAGAGTCTGATAAGCAGGCTTTATAGGAATGTGCTTGTGAAAGGAAGTGCCACTGAAGACACATTCAGACACATGCAAATATAGAGGAAAGGTCCTGGACGTACACGTAAAGTAAGAAATAGGAAATATTTTTAAGCAAGATTAGGTATCATGGATAGTTATAGAATAATATAAAGTCAATCTAAATAAATACTAAGGCAGGAGACATTTGGTTGATCTCACAATATTCAAACTAGTAACACATAACTTTTGCTGCACAGTAACCTAAAGTCAGTTTACTTTAAATACAATGTCAAATGCTCCCCCCTTTTTGACACCTATATCAGTTGGACAATATATTTTAATAGAGGGAATAGAGTGCCACAGGGTATGGGTCAGGGAAAACCCCAGCATCAGTCCTAACATTAGTAGTAGTTAGGCGCCGCTGTGAGTGGCAGCCTTTCCAGCAGCTCCGTGTAGGACTTTATCTTTTTATCTTTTTCTCTATCTCTCTGATCACTCCTACCACTTTCTTTTATGTGGACTCGTTTCCTGGACACTTTTCACTACTTGGACATGGATTTTTACATGCCGAGCAAGAATTATTTTTCTGGACTTCTCTAGCGCCTTCAACACCATCCAATCTGTGCACCTTAGGGACAAGCTGACAGAGATGGGAGTAGATTCATACCTGTTGGCATGGATCATGTACTATCTTACAGACAGACCTCAGTATGTGCGTCTCAAGAACTGCAGGTCTGACATTGTGGTCAGCAGCACAGGAGCGCCGCAGGGGACTGTACTTTCTGCGGTCCTGTTCAGCCTCTATACACCTTCCAATACAACTCAGAGTCCTGCCATGTGCAAAAGTTCGCTGACGACACTGCTATAGTGGGCTGCATCAGGAATGGGCAGAAGGAGGAGTATAGGAACCTAATCAAGGACTTTGTTAAATGGTGCAACTCAAACCACCTACAACTGAACATCAGCAAAACCAAAGAGCTGGTGGTGGATTTTAGGAAGCCCAGGCCCCTCATGGACCCCGCAATTATCAGAGGTGACAGTGTGCAGAGGGTACAGACTTATAAATACATGGGAGTGCAGCTGGATGATAAACTGGACTGGACTGCCAATACTGATTCTCTGTGCAAGAGAGGACAGAGCCGACTATACTTCCTTAGAAGGCTGTTGTCTTTCAACATCTGCAATAAGATGCTGCAGATGTTCTATCAGACGGTTGTGACGAGCGCCCTCTTCTACGCGGTGGTGTGCTGGTAACTTGCACTGCATTTTTATCACTCTTTATATTAATATTGTTTTTATAAGTATGCTGCTGCTGGAGTATGTGAATTTCCCCTTGGGGATTAATAAAGTATCTATCTATTTATCTATCTATCTAATAACACAGTATAACAAACTGATATGCGCCACCTCTCCTATGGATAAACAAATGTGTCCAAGGATAGTAGAGAAAGTCAGAAAAAACTGAAGGCACAATAACAGTTATTAATAGTAAAGTACAAATTTGTTTTTCTCTATTATAATTGTACCCTTTGTTAATGAGGACTGTTCAACAATGCATGCAGGTAAAGCAGGTAGGAGTTAATAGAAGGCAATACACTACCAGAATCCTTCAGAGAAGATCTTAGTCACCAAAGTAAGTAGAAGTCAAGGAAGAAATACACATTTCTCATTGGTCGACTACAAATACTGTAGGGTGAAATCAACCCTAACCCACCCCCTTCTGGGTAGGGTGGGGGGTGATCTTGCGGTCTTGTATGCATGTTATCATCCAGATGACACTCTGAACAGCCACTAGAGGGCAAACTGGAGATGACTACCAGCATTGTTTATGTTTGAGCACCACCGCACCCCTGTTGCTTTTGAAATGAAATAGAGTTGGCCGGTTCAGAGCACCAACTGGATGATAACATACATACAATACCACAAGACAAGCACAATAGTGAGTCTTCATTGTTTGTTAATTCATTTTTAAAGTTGTGTTTTTTTTAGTTATATTTTTCTTAAACAAAAAAAAAACACTTTCTTTTCCTCCCGGGCACCGCTGGGTATTTCAGCTAGTAGGCAATAAAACTAAACCTTCCATCAGTTATGTGATCATACAAGCATTAACATTCCATTTCATTTCAAGTTTAAATTATACAAATTACTTATAACACAAGAAATAGATGGGGGAAAAACAATCAATTTGTCACATATGCAGCAAATGTCTTATGATACAGTCTGTTTGCCTTTAGCAGGTTAGCAAACATTTGTCAGCTTGAATAGTATATTTTCCAAATTTCTCTAAATAAAATGACATATAATTACATTAAATTATTAACATATTACATATAGCTTGTAATGACATTAGAAAATTAAAAAATAAGGTTCCAGACTCCAAATACGGAAATTTCATCATCTGTAAATTAAATGACATAGTATTGATGGGCAGTGTGGTGGCAGAGCTGCTGCCTTGTAGTAAATAGAGCAGGGTTTGCATCCTAGTGTGGATTTTGCATGTTCTCCCAATGTCTGCCTGGGTTTCTTCTGGGTGCTCTTGTTTCCTTCCACTGTCCAAAACATGCTGGTTAGATGAACTGGTGATGCTAAATTGGCCCTAGTTTGTGTTTGACCACTGATGTTCCATCACCTCGTCCAGGGTTTGTTCCTGCTCTGAGCCCTATGCTGGCTGGGATAGGCTTCAACCAAACGTCACCCTGCTCAGGATTAAGTGGGGTAGAAAATGATATGAAAATACTGGTGAAAAGTTTCCTGTATTAATAAAAAATAATGTATGATTTAGTATAGTATTTAATTATATAGTATGCCTTTCAAAAGGTCTTATTTCTTAAAATTTGCTAGGTTATCCTGTAATCAAAAGGGAACCAATAGGCAGTGTTTCCATTACGTTAACTATTTGCTGGGAAATATATGATTGGTTTATCATTAATTTACCGTCCTATTATTAATAATAGCAAAAGTACATGGCCAAAATATGCAATAAAGCAATTATATTGTGTGCGGTATAAGTCAATTATTTTTTAGGTAATTTGTTGGTTGAACTGTATTGTAATAGCTTATATAATTTATGCGTAAGGTGCTGCCGCACATGAGTAGTATGTAAAAATGTCTGCCTTATTATTTTAGAGCTGGGTGAGTGCACACATGAAGTCTTTGTGTTCAGAAACATATCTCCTGTACCTGTGTCTGATTTTTCACTATGTTTTTGAACTGTTATATGGTGATAATTTATTTGTTGAATTTCATCAACTTTACCATCATATCAAATGTCACTTTAAATAATTTTGACCTAATATTTTTAATGTGTTTTACTTGAAGCAAAAAACGGTACATTATGTCACTTCCTAAACAGCAAAGCCTCACATCAATAGTGAAACAGACCTATTTAGATAAATGCTGTTCACAGTGATGGTCTTTAACCCATAAGATATTGTGTTTCAAGTTAAAATATCTAATGGCATGTTTTGTACATGTACAGTATTCTATAAAGCAAAATTAAGTTTTGCAGTAAACGCTTTGATCAGCCCAAGATTTAGTAGGTCTGCACCTCCTGTGGCACCACTTCCAAGAGAATCTGCAGCTTCATAGTAAGGGTGTCTGTAAAATAATAAAATCAACATGTCAAACTTATCAACAGAAGTGAAAGGCCATTCCTCCAAAGAGTCTGATTAAGAACTGCTTAAAGTAAAAACTATTAAACCGGACTTTAATCTGTAAATATTCATGAACACATCTAGAAAAACAGGTAATATGCACAGTTTCCAACACACTTTTTGTTTAGAGATGAGCAACACTTTCCGTTAAGTGTTTCTTATAACATTATTTAAAAATACTGTTGAAGGAAGTGGCAGAGCTTTTCTTACACAGCTCTATAAAGCTTTTCTTACAACATTTGTAAAATGTACTTTTAAAGTCACTTTATTTTTTTCTGTACTAAAGCAGCTTGGCATATTACTTGGCCACTACAAAATGTACCTTATGTTTTAATGCTTTTGTATTTGCTGAAGCGTTACCTGAATATTTTGATAATTAGTTTAAAGGGAAATTATAAAAAGCTCTGTGACACTGTACGTGTAGAAATTTAGAATTACAACTTTGCAATGCTTTTTGGCAATAAAAGATTAAGAAATTCATCTACTACAAAGCACAAGTGCACTTGTTATAACCCCCATTTCTTAGTTACACAAGTATGCCTGGCTATAGCCTGTTGCCTCTTATGGTAGACATGTATGAACTCTAAAAAGACTTTCTGGAGACAAGAAACAGTTTTAAAAAGTAGACAGGAGGAGCACATCACGCACAGATTAGCTTAATAAAGGCAGTAAAAGAGCTGATCACACAGAAGAAAGTAGGAGGAGCAAAGTCAACTCAAGAAGGCTCTGTCTTACTGTTGTCACTTAAAGCAAGAAATGAACCACTTGGAAAAGTAAACATCTAACACTACCAGGTTGTACAGAACACATAAGCATACATTATTTTCCTTATTTTATGCCATTAGCTATTTTAATAATTCATAAAGATTCATATTTATGAAAGCCTGCTTCCCAGCTTGCATGTTTGCTCTATTCAGTGGCTGGGGGCTGGTAACCTAATTATTTCTCAGCTAGGTCAATCAGAGGTGAGGGCAAGAGAACACTCCAAAAAAGGCTACAGTGATAGGTCCTAGTGGTGGGATCAACATTATGCATTTGACAGGGGTACTTATAATATTTGCATTATGGTCAGCTAATATACCCCTGAAAAGAAAACATTACAAGTTTTTTTGTTTGTATTTCTTTTTAAACACATGCAATTCTGTCTGGAGTAGTGCGCAGGTGGTAACATCACTCATGCATAAAGCAAACTGGGCAGCTATATAAAATGGGCAGAGGTGATTAAATGCATGAAAGTTCTGAGCATGACTCCTGCAGCATTGTGATGTCACACTGGGCTCACAAAGTATCATGGGGTGCTGGGAAAAAAAGGCTAAGTCTGCCACAAATAGAATTTCCAGGAAAATATTTGTCAAAGGATGTCACCATCAAACAAATTTAAAAAATCAACAAACGCCAATTTACCACACATGCACACTCACACTCTGCCAATAAAAACTACTTAACATAAATTGCTTTGCAATGTAGGATGAAACAAAAGTACTCATGTCAACATAGGAGGAACATGTCAATGCCACACACTCTTACTGGGTGACAAATTCAAGCAGTGCACTCAAAGTAGTGTGGCAGCAGTACTAAATCCATACCACTATACTGCCTATTACACAATGGTCCTTATGTATGACATCCTATTAGGCTGTCACAAACTCAAACATTTCTAACACACAATTTTTGGTAAGTACTGTGTGATTTTTATTGATGTACCAGGATTTGAATGAAATTTTGAAATACTGAAGTTGGCACCAGAATTTCTAGTACAAGAATAAGCCTTGTTGGCCACTTACAAAAAGCTCTGATGAAGCATAAGGGCAGTCTCTGATTTTGAACCAGAAGGAAATAAACTGGGACACCAGTCAGTGTGAGGGCAAAACTGATGCCTGTGTTGACTGAATCAGAGTAGAGGGACATTCCCACAATGAAAAAGTACACAACTGTGAAAACAGCAGGGACGAATAGATATACCAATGCAAAGAGAGAGAGAAAAATATTAGCAGTATCCTGAAAAAAATGCCGCAGTTTTTATATTTCAACTGAAATATTAATGAATAAACCTTCTTCTTTAATAGTTAGTTTGTAAAAACAAATGAACCAATTTAAGAAAACCTTAATAATTTACCTATAAAAAACTGAGTGTTGCAATGTATGCTAGTTAGTTTTTCCATGGGGAACTCGAGTTTTGCTCTCAAGTGCAAAAGACACATATGGTAAATCAAACAGTAACGATGAATTGGTCCATTATAAGTCAGTGTGTGTGTGTGTGTGTGTGTGTGTGTGTGTTTTGAGTTGGCCCTGTATTACACTGACACTATATTCAGGGCTCCTACGATTATTAAATGGTTTACTACTGAAACAGAAATATGCTCCTATGTCGTTTACAATGACTAGAAAATAAAAGGATATAAAATAAATGTGAAAACCAAAAGTTATTAAAATACACATAAATAAAAGATTAAAACAATGCCCCCATTTCTTGTTTATTTCTTTAAACCTTCTGTATCTAATGTATGGTTAGAAGAGTGTGCACGAGTGGGCCCTTGGATGACCTAGAACCCTGTCTGCAGTAGGTTCTTGCCTTCTGCCAAGAGATGCCTCTTCAAACTACAGCTCTCCAAGACCCTGAATTGAATTCAGATCGTTTGGGAATGCTGCCTTATGTTATGTAAATTGTACCATGTTTGTCAAAAAGATTATGTTGCTACAACTCAGAACCTGAAATCTTACTTGATTGTAATGCCAAGAGCATTTTTAATATTGCATTGTAGCAACCTTTAAAGGAACCACACAGGACACCAGGTAGATTTTTTGTGGATGCAGGAACACCTTACTTTGTTAATGCAATGTAGTCTCATCACACTTTTTTTAAGGTCCCAGAGACGTCATCAAAACAAGAAAATTGCAAGCACCTATGGTATCACTCACTGCTCTAGCTAGCAATGTTTTCCTCCTGTCTCTCATTATTCATCTCAACTATCATCCTGAATCACCCATACTCCTCAGTTTCTTCTGCTGTGCCATTTATTTTGTCCTGTCACTGACAGGCTGCAGTTCAGATGCTTCTATTCCAGACCTGCTGTGGGCATGCGGAGTGGTGAAGTCCAGTCATCTTTGTACTATCGCTCTTTCAGTAATGTTTATGTGTAGTTGCAGATTCATACACTTGAAATAATTTAGAATTGATTGAAGGCTTGAGCGGACAGGCTACAAATTCAAAAAGTTCATATATAGATATTTATATATTTAATGTACTGCTATGTAAAGTATGCCTTAGCAGCCATTGAATAGAATCTCCAAATCCCTGTGATACAGAGAAGGCAGCTACAGTCTCAACACTTCATTGAAAATAGAAGCTGTTACTTCAGCACTCAAGGACACAAGATAGGAGCTGCAACATTGTAAATGTCCTGCTTTACCTACTATCTTCAGATTATAGGAACACCAGCGACTCGGGCTCACTGCTGTGGCAGACCAGGGGCCTGTATAAACGGTGCATACGCACAAAAATGTTGCGTACGCTCGTTTCCACGCTCATATCTCGATGTATAAAAACTAACATTGGCCTAAGGCAATGTATATTTTCACTTAATCCTTGATGTACGCAATTTCTCTGCTCGGTTTTGCAAACTGGGGGCACCCAGCATCAAAGCAGTGCTATTGTTCCAGTGTGGTTTCCCTTTGTTTTTTAGATCCACATCCCTGACATGGCTTTATCAAATACACTGAACTTAACCGCGTATCGTTTATTAGTTTAAGGCATCTGATTGTAATTAACTTGTAATAATATAATGGTCCATGGAATGGCCAAACTATTCCAAATACCATAGCTGCTTTAGCGTTGTTACTCTCACTGCACCACTCAGAGTATTTATCCCACTGTATCTGAGTGTGGAATCACAGCTCTACAGCAGCTGATCGGAAAAAGAATTACCGGTATACAGCATCAAGCACACACTGCCTCAGCCATGCACACAGTCTATTTGGACCGCCGCCATACTGTACGGCAAACACTTCAGAACCTTTCCTGAAGGGACCTCGTGGTTCAGAAACAGTTTCATCCCAAGAATTATAAAGGCACTTAATCAGTCCATCAAGTGTTCCTGGTAGAACTACTTGTACTTATAAGTACAATTACCTCACTGTAAACTTGTGATACAGTTATAATATTGCACAACCTGAGCCACTTTATAAAGCGCATATTTACATACGATGATGACTGGCTTCTAAGTTGATTTAGATTTCCAAATTTGGAACTCTTAATATCATTTTTAAGATGAAATGCAGCAAAATATGTTTATTACATTATACAAATACAATTTTAACATCATTTAAATAATCTGCATTGTTAATAATTAAACACAACACTAGTGACGAGCTGACGCCCCATTCAGGGATTGTTCCTGCCTCGCGCTGCATGCTTGCTGGGATTGGCGCAACCCTGGATGAATAGATGGATGGAATAATTAAACATGTACCACAAAGATATTTCAATGATCCTAAAAAGTTTTGAAGAATCGGCGTTCTCATCTTACAGATGGTTTTACATCTATTACAGAGCTGATTGTGTGGCAATTAGTTACTTGGAGAAAGAAAAGTAAGGACAGGAATTGGGGGTTTACATAGTACGTTTGAAAGAGACAGTACTGCTTCAATAAATTACTTCATTGAAGGTCGCGCACAGTGCAGCAAGCATCTTGCGGGACCTGGAACAATCGCTGGACAGGGCTCCATTTCTTCACTATCACTGCGCCACCATGTTTAATACATGCTTTAGTTCCTATCATCATGAAAATAATATCAAAGTATACGTCTTAGTATTTAAATTGTTCGGCGAGCTGTGATATCATGAATGTAATGTATTCTGTGTCCTGTCGGAGGAAGAGAAAGCCCATTTAAGAAGCACGTAGTAATTCACACACATTGAGCACATAGAAGAACACATACAAAACAAAGCATTTAACGTGCTACTTTAGTTATGATGGGATTTGAGAAACTAGTAAATTAAACAATTTTAAGATGAAGTTTATAATGTTCTACTTTAATGACAAAATAAATTACGTGATTAAAGTGTAAATTTCGAGATTAAAGTTGACATATCACTTTTTTACCCACTGTGTCCCTATTTATTTTTTTTCTTTTCTCCGTACCCTAATAAGCTTCCATATGACACTCAGACGGTGGGCTATGGCTCGCCTTTTCACTGCGACTTTGATATCTGACAAGTTCTTTTTTATTTCGGGTACTGTGTGTCACTGTGAACTTGAGCTTTTGAGTTTCTCCAACACTCTGTGTCACTCAATCAACTTCATTTTGTTGTTGTTTAAACCAACAAATAGTACATTTTTCCTTCCCTCCACTTGGTATTTGCTGAAATTCTTCTATTTTCCCCTGTGCTTTTGACATTGTCTTTTCACAGAATGCTGAACTTAAGGGATATTTATATTGATTTGCATATTTAAAGAGGTGAAATTCTGGGAGAAGACAGGGTGGGGCAGCAGGTGCGTGCACGTGCGTTACTTTCTCGCTTACCAGGATTTATGAAGCGGAAGAATGTGGAAGTTGGCATACGCACAGATTTATGCATCTGGATTTTTTTGTGCGTACGCACAATTCCACTTTTGTACATACACCATGTTTTAGTGTGAATTCTACGCATGGCATTATGCATTAGGCCCCAGGAGACTGAGAGGAAAAGCAGGTCAAAGCCCAGTGTTAAATACTCTAAACATTGAGCAACCTGCAGAGCATAACCAGTTACTCTGCCCTTGGTGTACTGTTTACCAGACGTAGCAGAGTAGCTACGAAGCTGTCATTGTGCAGCTGCCGTTAGAGATGGCGAATCACTGGCAACTTCGGTCACAGTAGTATATGTATTTTCCCCATATTCATTATAACAAACTTTCCGTTATAATTAAATATTTTTATGGTCCCATAAATTTTGTTACAAAGGGATTCCACCTGTATTATGCAGCTCACAAGGATTTGGTTCTTGAAATAAGTAAATGTACCCCTGTATGCTCATATTTACAGCTGATAAACAGACTAATCTTTTATAGTGGTGCTTTTTTTAAGTCAGAATTTTATTGAAATTATACTTAAAATCTAGGTGAGATAACTCAAGACAAGTTATCTTGAATTAAGCAAAACAGTCTTAAAAATGCTCAGTATGATATTTAATATCATGTGGGAAAATATGAGAGAAATTCCCTCAAAATAAGAAATGTATACTTGCTAAGATATCATTTTATACACAGTGCACCTATACACAATTTTAGTTTTCATCTATACCCATCAAAAAATAAGTTAGATTTTTTTTCCCTCTTAAAATAAACCTTTTTCAGGTAGCACAGTTTTTACACGTAATGAACACAAGTTTCTAAAAGTAAATTCACCTTATAGATTTGCAATATTACTTTTATTATAAAATAATAGAAAAGGCACAATAATAAAAATGTGTTCTAATTGCTTTACTCGTTTGAAGTATTTTACTTTGGGATAAAATTATCTTCATGTTATAAAAATCAATAATTAAGCACTTCTCACATAGTTAAATAATAATTTTACCATCATTACACTTCAGTCAGAGTATTTGTCAGATTGTTGGATTATGTCTGCATATTAACAGGTTAAAACTAACTGTAGTGCAAATGGCAAAAACTTCTTTAACTACTTCCTCCCTAGTGCCAAATGCTTACTGGGATAGGCACCAGATTCCTCGCAACCCTTATCTGGATACGCTGGTTTGGAAGATGGATAGATGAATGAAAAAAATGTGCATAACCAAAACATTATTTATGGGGAAAAACAGTATTCAATCTTAAATTTATTCCTACTCTGCTTGTAAAGTACAGGGTGATTCTAAAGGGCGGGGCCTCAAGTTATGATGTACAGTATTACTGTCTTAATAATGAAGCAATCCAAACAAAATAAAGGTCACAGTATTCCTGGATAAATGTATGAATGAGTGAGGCATGGAGCTGAATGAAAAAGTGTACAAGAACAAGCCTTGTACACTGGAACAATTACAGAAAAACATTGAGCAGGAAATTGCTGCCATCACTCCTACAATGCTTGCAGATACCTTTGCCAATATGGAGTCACAGTATCGATCTGTGTTTGCAAGAAGAAGGCAAACATTTCCAACACCGAATGTGATTGGATTGTTTGCACATTGTGGGAGACACCCCAGGAATGGAAGAATGGGAGAAGGCAGCTACATGCCGGCACTGCCTGCCCCAAAACACTAGGTGGCAGATTCCCTGGAGTATAGGGAATCCTGGGACTTGGAGTTCGGATTCTCAGCCCTGCTCAGTGCCGCCAGTGAGAGCTGTCAAAGGACCTGGGGACTCATGATTTCCTTAGAGCATGGAAATACTAGGTAGCTATAAGGACGGAAGCCCCAAAGTACTTCCAGGCTGACTAAAGAACGTGAATTCTCCATCTGATCCAGAAGTGCTGGCAGGTCACGTGAGAGGAAGAGCAGAAGCACTTCCGGGTCGGACACTATTTAAAGAAAAGCTGAAGACCCTGTAAGCGAGCCGGAGTCGGGAGAAGTAGGACAGAGCTTGCTTGGAGGTGTAGAGGAGAGATGTGTTTGTTGTGATTATTATTGAATTGCTTGTTTATTGTGGCGAGGTGCTTGAAGGCACTATTTATTGAAGAAAGGAGAATAAAAGATCTTCTTGTTGCTTTTAACCTGTGTCCAGAGCGCCTGTCTGTTGGGTTTAAAGGGGCAATAGTGCTACCTAGCATCCACTCTTTGACAACATCTGTCAAGGTATGCACTGTATTTATTTTGTTTCTATCTCTTCATTATTACATGAATAACATATCATAACTCTGGGACTCGCCCATTAGAATCTCCCTGTACTTTATAAGCAGAAGAAACAAAACCATATAGAGTGAATAATAAAATAAGTACCTTAAAAGGCCGTGGAAGATCTGGATTCTGATATCGATGGATCATAAGGCCCATAGTAGTCAGGCCAATAAACAGCCAACGAGGAAAACTGTAAAAATTTATCAGTCCAAAGAGTTCACCAGCCAAGATCATGAAGACCATGATAGGGTACTGTGAGAAAGTGAGGAAGACCATTAATTGTACATACAGCACATCTTTTATTATATAAAACAGAGCATGGTTGGAGAAAAAAATGAATCTAACAATGATTTTTGATAAGGTCTTTAAGATAAAATTAGTTCTTGACTTAGAACTTAAATTATCTCTGTAGCTACAAAAGAATATATGATCTAAATTGAGCAAAGCTACTTTAACTGAGATACTGCAATAGTTAAATAGAAGTGTCTGTTCTTTAGGAAGCAGGCTGATCATACTGTATATTACATTTGCTGTAATTAGTGAGCAGTGGAAATGGCCACCAATATCATAAAACAGTCAGCTGTTACCAATACAAGTACTGCTGGCAGAGGCGTGTGCCTTCGAACGTGAATCATAGCGATGAGAATAGGTAAGTGTCCTTCTCTGGAGCCAGAAAACAGCATCCTGCATAATCAAATGAGTGAAGGGTAGAAATAAGAATATGATTAAGCCAAAAACAAAAAAGACATCAACAAAACTGTAAGTGTGGGGTAGACATAAAAATCAGAATTATAAACAGTAGAGATAGAATTAATACAGCCGCAAGTCTTAATATATACTAAATATTTTTCCTACATATTAAAAAACAATAGGGGTGCTGGTGTCCCATTATCTTTATGAATACAATGTTTACACAGAGATCTTTTTAGACAATGTTTAATTTGGCCAAAGTAGTGAACTCGGTGTCTACTGTTTAAAGAGCTTCCAAACTCTGCAGTCACACTTAACACAACAAGGACTGAGAGTTTGGTGTCAGCACTCCTTATTTTAGCATTGTGTACTCGTATTCAAGCTGCTGCTCATATGATTTGGGGCATAAGAAATTTGACAAGCCACTGAGTCAATGAGGTTCATTTGGTTGCCTAATGGCTAAGATGCCGTCATATCTCCAGATACATTCTAAAACTTGCTAAACAGTCCTCATTTGCAAGTTGGGAATCCAATATTGGACAGGGCACGTTTTCATTGGAAGGCTCATCCATGCACACACCAATAGAAAGTGAATTTTGAATCTTCAATTAACTTAATATTAATGTTGTTGGCATGTGGGAAGAAAACCATAGTATAGGAAGGAAACCAACACAGATATGGTGCAGAACATACAGACTCAACACATACATTGACTGGGTACGTCATTCAAACACAGCATTTAGTATCCATGAGTAAAAGGGAGGGCAACAGAAACAGCAAAGACTTTTAAGTCAATATACCTATTTTGTATATCTGAATTCAGATTTGATCCATTTAGCTGAAAAACTCATAACCACTAGATCACATGGGACACAGGTTTCCCAAAAATAGTGGTAATTATTGTGATTGGCAGGTATTAGGCTTTTCCTTTTGTTTAATTTTTCATGGTCCTGTCTTAGAAAGTGGTGTCATTTATACATTGACCAAGGTTGTTCAATAGTGGAAGGGAGACAATGGAAAAAATGGTGACAGAGCCAACATGAGACCATCAAATGACTTTACAATTTCATGTACAATACTGTACTACAGTAAGTTAGAGGACAATGAGGCGGGACTGGGAGGCCAACATTACATATAATTTCGCTATGCCTTTTCAAAATCATTAATGACCCTCTATGATGTGTATTTAATGTGATTTTAACATTCCTTTTTTCCTTTCTTGTTGTCAACTGGCTTTAGCCTTGATTAAACTCATATTAATTTATCTGACATGACACTTGTTTACTCTAAGTCTTTCATATCTATTAGTACATTGAAAGAGGGCAAAAATTATAGGATCTCAAAGATTAAAAGCTTATAATTCTATGTACAGTATATTTCTATGTACTGCATTCATTGAATGACATTTTCTATTTTATTTGATATTACATTTAGTGTGAAATATATATAGGAATTTGAGCCTTTGCACTATATTTACAGTAAACCTTACTTAAACAAATTCTGATCATGGAACTAGATAAACACAATTGGCTAAAGTTAGGAAGATGCAAGACACTAACTATATTTTGACCAAAAGAGTTTAATGGTGACAGACTATCTGGCTAAACATATGACAATTAGGTAACTACTATTATGCAGAAGTATGACGGAGACACTAGTAAAAGAGGGGCTCCACTTGTCTCAATAAAGCATTAGTTGTGTTTTCTAAACAGGTATTTAAAAACAAGAGAATCAAGGCTTTTTGGTGCTTTACAAAGTCACATTACCTAAATGCAGACAATTTCATGCTACTGCACTTTTCTGTTTATGAGACTAAAACTATTCTTTTACAGCTGTACACATTAAGTTCTACTAAACCTGCACACCACTAAGAGCAAATCTGTGGAATTCTACACACATCTTCATCAGTTTCATAACCCAGTAAATCCTATTTAAAATCATGGAAATAATATGCCTTCAGTTAAAAGTTGTGGAATCATCTTACCCCTTTGAAGCTGTAAATAGATGTAAACATCAAGCTCACGTCCTTACATTACACCTCTGCCACTTCAAGTAAAAAGTGATGGTTTGAAAACAAACATTTTACCTAGGAGTAGTGAACCAGCCTCCCATCAAAGATCCCAAACAGGAAGCAGCAACAAGGATGGGAATGACAGAGGAGAAGCCTTGGAGTGCTCTGTCAGCAAAGGTCTGAAAAAGATTACATGAGGAACAAGCCGAAGCAATCAAAATTTGCCATATACTATGTTCTACAGTTCTGTATAGTTTGAACCTGGCCTGGCCTCAAGTTGCATGAAGTTTGCATGCTCTGCAAGTGTCAGACTGGGTTCTTCTGTTGGTACTCTTTTCTTCTAACATCTCAGTAGGATAAGTTTTAGGTTAATTGTCAAAAAAATCAACAAGTTTGTGGCCTTTGAAAACCTAGCACAACAAAAGTTGATTTCTGTCTTGAATCCAGTGTTGTCAGGATAAACAGAGACCCCACTGTTACCTGCACATTCCCTGCCCTTGAACTGGACAGGGAATGTGCAGATAACACTGCACAACAAAGTTTTTGCTTCTTGAAATTTACCCATCACATACCGTTTCAGTTTTGTCATGATTTTTTCTTATATTTGTATCCAAACATTTTCGCTCCCATAAGTGACTTATCAACAACAGTTTGTGCAGCCTGGGCATGTCCAGGCATGGAATGATGGGGAAGATGGAAGATGGGGAAGATGGCGGCGCCCGTGCAGGCTGCGGCTTACAGAGCTCCCGAGTCCACGGTGTTTAGTGTTAATCTTTGTTTGTCTTTGTCAACTAGTATAAGTATAAAAGTAGATTTAAGTGATAGTAGTACGCAGACATACATTTACGAGTGGCAAATCCTGCTTGATTTCCGAAGAAACTGCGCCGAAATATCCAGTGAGGTGACAGAGACGCTCCGCAGCCTTTCCTTACTTCGGCAGCCTGAGAAGCTGAGCTGGCGAAAACGCAAGCACAGCGATTGGAAGCAGAAACGAGGCAAACGCGGAGGTGTTAGCACAAGGCTAAAAACTAACCCAACCAGACCTGCGATACTGTCTATTCTGCTTGCAAACGTCCGTTCGCTGGACAACAAGCTGGATTATATAAAGTTGCAGCGGGCCAAGCAGTGGGAAATGAGAGACTGTTGCATCTTTATTTTCACTGAGACATGGCTACAGGAAAACATTGCAGACTCGGCCATCCAGCTAGACGGACTGACCATCTTCCGAGCAGACAGAGACACCTCTTTGTCCAGTAAGACCCGCGGGGAGGGACTGTGTGTTTATGTGAACAGAGAGTGGTGTACAAACGCTGCCTCTGTTGCACGACACTGCTCCCCACTGATAGAGGTTTTATCCGTAAGGTGTCGGCCTTTCTACCTGCCGAGGGAATACAGTTGCGTGCTGGTGGTTGCTGTCTATCTCCCGCCTAGCGCAAATGCTAACCAGGCGCTAGCGGAACTCTACGAGATCATCAGCAAACTGCAAACAATGCACCCCGAGGCATTTTTCATCATTGCTGGAGACTTCAATCATGCCAACTTGAAGTCATTTCTCCCAAAATTCTACAAGAATGTGAACTTTGCTTCTAGAGGGGGAAGCTGTTTGGACAATGTTTACACGAGCGCTCCTGACGCCTAAAAAGCCCTACCCCACCCCCACCTCGGTTGTTCAGATCATATCAGCATTTTTATGGTCCCTGCATACAAGTGACTGCTGAAGCGCACTAAACCAGCCCACAAGAGCATCAGAGTGTGGCAGGATGGTGTGGTTTCAGCTCTCCAAGACTGCTTCGAAATGACAGACTGGGACATTTTCAGAGAGGCTGCTATGAATGGTGACTCCATCAATCTGGAGGAGTACACAGACTCTGTGACTGGCTATATCTCCAAATGCATAGAGGATGTTACTGTTACCAAGGATGTTACCACAAGAGCCAACTAAAAGCCCTGAATGACAAGAGAAGTGCACAAGCTACTCAAGATCAGAAATGCAGCCTTCAGATCTGGAGACAAGGCCGTCCTCAGGATGACCAGAGCCAGCCTGTCTCGCGCTATAAGGAGAGCTAAGTGGGCATACGCGCAGAGGATCAACAAACAATTCAGCAGCACCAGAGACACACATCGTATGTGGCAGGGCGTTCAGACAATTACAAACTACAAGTCCAACCTACACAGCAGCGATGATGATGCCTCCCTTCCGGATGAGCTGAACGACTTCTTCGCACGGTTTGAGGCGCAGAACAAAGAGCCTGCGAGAAAAGCAACACCTCCCTCCACTGACGAGGCACTATGTCTCTCCATAAATGACGTGAAGAGGACTCTATCCAGAGTCAATCCACGCAAGGCTGCAGGACCTGACAACATACCTGGTTGTGTGCTCAAAGAATGTGCCAGTCAACTGGCTGGTGTCCTCACATTCATCTTCAACACATCTCTGAGCCAGTGGTCAGTCCCAGCATGCTTCAAGTCGACCATGATCATACCAGTGCCGAAGAAGTGATCAGTGACATGCCTAAATGACTACCGATCAGTTGCACTCACGCCAATCATAATGAAGTGCTTCGAAAGGTTAGTCATGTCACACATAAAGACTAATCTCCCTGCCTCCCTTGACCCTCTTCAGTTTGCATACCGCTCAAACAGGTCAACTGAGGATGCCATATGTTCTGCCCTTCACCTCTCCCTGACACATCTGGATAAAAAAGACACATATGTCAGGATGCTATTCATAGACTTTAGCTCTGCCTTCAACACAATCATCCCTAAAAAGCTGGTTGTAAAATTGAGCAGGTTGGGTCTGAACACCTCCCTCTGCAATTGGATCCTGGACTTCTTCACAGAGAGGCCCCAGTCAGTTCGGATAGGCTGCAACACTTCCAGCATTATCACACTGAGCACTGGAGCACCGCAGGGCTGCGTGCTTAGTCCACTGCTGTTCACCCCGCTGACTCACGACTGCACAGCCATGCACAACACCAACCACATCATCAAGTTTGCGGATGATACGATGGTGCTGGGACTGATAAGCAGGGATGATGAAAGAACATACAGAGATGAAGTGGAACGGCTGTCCGCATGGTGTGAAGACAACAATCTATCTCTCAATGTTGACAAGACAAAAGAGATAATCGTGGACTTCAGAAAATCACATCCTGCCCACATCCCACTCAGCATCAACGGTTTTGATGTGGAGACTGTTAGGAGTACCAAGTTCCTCAGTGTGCACATAACTGAGGAACTTACGTGGACACATAACACCTCATCACTAATCAAGAAAGCCCAGCAGAGACTACACTTCATGAGGCGGCTGAAGCGAGCAAGTCTTCCTCCTTCCATCCTCACCATGTTCTACAGAGGCACCATTGAGAGTGTTCTGACCAGCTGTATCACTGTCTGGTATGGCAACTGCAACATATCCGACTGCAAGCGCCTGCAAAGGATAGTGAAGACAGCAGAGAACATTATTGGGGTGCCTCTCCCTTCACTACAGGACATAGTTTACAAACGCTGTATCCGCAAGGCCTGCAGCATTGTGCAGGACCCCTTACACCCCTCACATGGACTTTTCACACGTCTGCCATCCAAGAGAAGATACTGCAGCATCAAAGCCAGATCTGCCAGGCTGCAGGAGAGTTTTTACCCCCAAGCTGTTAGACTCCTTAACACCAGGCTGCCCCATGGGATCTTCCACACGGCCTCAACCACCTCTAAAAACAGAACTTTTATACATGTTAGCCACTGTCCTGCAAAGACGAGTGTGCAGGTAGAAAAGAACTGAAAATCTCCTACTGACCTTTAAGTATTTTGACACTCTTGTTATCCTTCTGCTGTGAAACATTCTGACCTGTCATTGTTTACACGTCTTAAACAACTATTATCATACACTGATAATTTCTGTATTATCTATATCTATTATTTATTATTTATTTATTATATTACATATCTTACACATCAATATTGCTGTTACTTCTTTGTCTTTGTCTTGTCTTTGCGCAATGTCTTGTCTTGTTTGTGTTTTAATTTTAATTTTAAATTTTAATTTTAATTTAGATTTTAATTCTATTTTTAAATTATTATTTGCACGTCATGTTGTTACACTGTGGACCCTGAGCTTCACAATTTCGTCTATCTGTATACTTGTATATGGTTGAGATGACAATAAAGTTCACTTTGACTTTTTTTTGACTTTGAATCAGGCCAGGTTGGAAGCTGTTCTGTGGAAGATGACATCTTGGGCAGGTCTGAACGAGATTGGCACTCTCTCAGCATGCTATAAAGGTGGCTTGCATACACCGATCCTGCTCATTTGGTTAGTATAGATAGTGTGTATGTATAGTATCAGTATAGTAATGTATAGTATCTTTAGCAATATAACAGTAAGTAAGCTTGATGCTATAGACGTTTTGGTGTTGGGTGATATGTCTCATCAATGTCGTAACAGCCGCGATACATTCTGCTCTATCTGTGGCAAATATACACTTATGCCTCAGAGACGTTGGATGACTGCTCTTGTGAAGAAAGCTAATCATCTGTATTTCCGCTGCAAAAGGAATGGGCGCCTCACATGTGGTGTCGGTCTGAGAGCCTGGCTCAGAGGCACTCGAAAGACGATGCCGTTTGCTGTTCCGATGATATGGC
The DNA here is from genome assembly GCF_900747795.2 of Erpetoichthys calabaricus. Classification (NCBI taxonomy): domain Eukaryota; kingdom Metazoa; phylum Chordata; class Cladistia; order Polypteriformes; family Polypteridae; genus Erpetoichthys; species Erpetoichthys calabaricus. Next base: position 117,365,190 of record NC_041394.2, read on the forward strand.
GAGAACAGAAAGACCATGTGACGGACTGTTACTTCTGTTTGACTAATGTGTCTGGTTTCTCTGCCAAAAACAAGAAGTCAATTGAATATCCTAATCTGCCTTCATCAATGAGACCCATGCCACATGACGACAGTCTTCCAATTCCGAAACCACCAGAGGATTGGACCTTAGACGAACCAGATGAAGAAACTACAATGCAGGGTACTGACCGTGACATTGACCCGGATTTTGAATCGTGCTCATCAGGCGATCCACATCTGATAACATAGTCCGAATTGAACGATTTGGTCAGAGATTTGGGTCTGTCAAAAGCAAAAACTGAGCTGCTGGGTTCGAGACTGCAGGAATGGTGTTTGCTGTCACCAGGTACGAAAATTTCTGTGTTTCAAGGCCGACATCATGATATAACCAAATTTTTTGAACAACTCGACAGTCTCTGTTTCTCTTGTGACATTGAGGGATTGTTCTCGGCCTTGGGTTGTGATCACAACCCGGAAGAGTGGCTTCTCTTCATTGATTTTTTAATGTTAAGCCTGAAAGCTGTTCTGCTACATAATGGCAACATTTATCTTTCAGTACCTGTTGGCTATGCAGCACAAATGAAAGAAACGTATGAGAATATGGAACTGTTGCTGAAGCACATCCAGTATAGCAGGTACAACTGGAATATCTGTAGAGATCTTAAAGTTGTTGCTCTGTTACTAGGACTGCAGCTCAGCTATTCAAAGTACTGTTGTTTCATCTGTTAATGGGACAGCCATGCCAAAGAGTCGCACTATTCTCAACAGAACTGGCCACTCTGTAAAAAGTTAGTTCCAGGACAGAAAAATGTGGCACATGAATCGCTTGTCGACCCGGCAAAGATATTTTTGCCTCCTCTTCACATAAAACTGGGACTCATGAAGAATTTTGTGAAAACACTGAACAAGGAAGGCGAATGTTTTTGTTATTCTTGGGAATATCTGTCTTAAATAACTTGACACCAAGATCAAAGAGGGCATTTTTGTTGGCCCCCAGATCAGACATGTTATGAGTGACAAGCGGTTTGAAGATCTGTTAGTTGGGCCGGAAAAAAATTGTCTGGAAAGCCTTCAAAGATGTTGTTGACAATATTCTGGGCAATTACAGAGCCCCAAACTACATTCAGGTGGTAAACAAACTTCTCAAAGCATACAAGACAGTGAAGTGGAACATGTCACTCAAGATTCATTTCCTCCACTCACACTTGGACTTCTTCCCCGCAAATCTCGGTGCTGTCAGTGATGAACACGGTGAAAGGTTTTACCAGGACATTGCAACAATGGAGAAACGATACCAGGGCAACTGGAATCCATCAATGCTTGCTGACTACTGTTGGACACTGCAACGTGATGCACCACACATGGAATACAAAAGAAAATACAAAAGAAAATCAGGAGCAAAACACTTTTAATTCTGTTGAATTTAATAGCTTATGCGAAACATAAATGTGACTAAATACATTATTGTCAGTAAACATATAAATGTCTATTTCCTACGTGATGCAGTAAAACCAAAATTATCAGAAAAAACATTTCAGGAAGCAAGACTTTTCAAAAAAATTGTTGTGCAGTGTAAAGGGTGGATGGATGGATTTTATTATTTTAAATAATGCAAATTTGAATACAGCAGCATTAATAGCCAGTAGATCCCAATGTCAATGATGAGACAGAGTAGATCATTCAGTTTATTGTGCTCACTTGGTTGCCTGATAGTTGTCAGTATCAATCACCTCATCCTGCCATCCTGAAAAAATGGCCAAATTTCAAAATGGTAATTTTGAATAGGTATTTATATCCTATTGGAATGTTAAATGATGCATCCATTGTGCTATGTGTATTATCATGTGTATATTCACATGATAATTACAGGGCACCTGAATAGTTAAATAATCATCAATCCATGCACAAACAATCTACAATACATTTTAAATATTTCATAGATTAATTCTCCCTTGACAAACCAACACAACAATTTTCAATATTTACTGGCCTGTTTTGATTTTCTTTCTAAGTTTGCTTCTTCTTATACACTGCATAGCAAAATATTTGAAAAAGACAGAGGGAGCAATCAAAAAAATGTCTTACAAGAGCAGAATTCCAATAGGGGGAAATGGTATATAAATAATCAATTTCAAAACAGGCTATAGATTCACATTGTAAAGCAATTTGTGGGAGGAAATACTGTGAAAACAAGGACATGGAGCTATTTACATGTCAGTCAGTCTGTCACTTACTAACCCGTTTAGTCCTGAACAGAGTAATAGGGGTCTGCTAGAGCCTATCCCAGCTAGCATAGGACGCAAGGCATGAGTGAACCCTGGACAGGGCGCCAGTCCATCACAGTGCAAACACATTCATAAATCCATACGCGCATACTTCAACCTCACAATAGGGGAAATTTAGGAAATAGCAGTCTCCGTAAACTGCATGTTTTTGGACTGTGGGAGGAAACCGGGGCACACAGAAGAAAATCACGCAGGTTAACGTCAGCAAAGTGGAAAAGAGCAATAAAATATTTCATCAATACACTTCCATACATCACAATGGAAACAACAAATCCAGATAGGCTTCTATTCGATTGAGATGTTTAATTGTAGTATTCTTGAATTGATTTTATAATTACATTATAAGTTACATAATAAATGAGTGTTATGTTTCATGGTCAAAACATATCCCATATTCGGCTTAGACAGTTATATACAGTATATTGAGACATCAAAAATTCACAGCAATTAAGCCTGTTATTTTAGAATAGTATTAATAAATTCTTGCCAAATTCTAGAAAAAAAGCTTTGAACTGTTTCTCAAAGAGAAAATTACATTTTTGCTGATTTTAAGTAAAATAAGATGTCCTTCGCCCACTGTGTAAGATAAGATGATTAACAGATAATGCAGTCTGTCTTTCATGGGAGAACGTTGTCCCCCCAGGACAGGACAATAACCATTAGAATAACTATTAGCCTGAAACTAATCTAAAAGAGTGTTAATGAAAATAGCTTCTCAGCTTTATAACTTTTTATATAAATGGTCTTCCTGTAACACTTTTTCAGTCCTGACTATACATTGTAAAACATTTAGCAATGTTTTAACTTGCTTATTCTTTCAGTTTATGAACAGTTGCGATTTAGATATTCAGAAACTGTAAAAATGTATTTTTAAAAACCTGCTTATAATTCTTTGGGCAATTTTATTTAAATACTATTTTAAGTATCTGATTTTTGTTACACTGATACCAGTGTTGCTTGCTTTAAAATGTTTTTCAAAGATTGGATTTATGTCTTCTTCACATTCTGAAGAATTACCATGCTTTAATTCTTAGGGTATCTTTCAATATTTTTTCTATAGAACGATCTGTCATCCATAGTGAACATTTTACATTTTGTCATTAAATTACCAAATGAGTAGCTTGTTTCACATACTCAACATCTTCTTGTACCTTAATTTTTGGCAAACAACAAATCTACAAAGGAAGTTTTAAACAACACTGATCAGAGTGCCAGACCACGACAGAGCACTCTTATGAGCACACTCACCCACCAGTTTAGAGTAGACAGAAAATCTGCAATGTGAGAGGATGAGGAGGGAAAAACCTCTCAAATACAAGGAAGAACCTGCTTGCTATAGCCGGGCAATGACAATGCTGAGATTCACATCCTGACTTCTGAAGTTGGAATGTGGCTGTGCTAATTATTGTGCCACCATACAGGCCTTTTAAAGTCATTCTAATTAAGAATTTGTTATTATTTATGCTCATTTATTAAAAAGTGTATTCACAAACCATAGCCACAGCATTGGATTCCAGAACATCCTGAGATGTCATCACAGTATAATAAGAAATGTTCGTCAGAAGATAAGCAACTGTCACTATTACCATGGATAATATGATTGACAAAGGCATGTTTCTGAAAAAAAAAAATCAGTTTATCAACCAAATATACTCTTTAATCACTCCAGCCAAATTGAACTCTAACAATATTTGCAGAGGGTATAATGATTCACTTTGACTAAAATATATGCCATGTGTAAAGAAAAGCTTAAATATTAAAAGCAATTAACCAATAAATTATTAAATTCAAATACCAAAAAAAAATACAAAAATAAAAAAGTAAAAACAAAACAAAAAGAAAAAAACTAATTCAAATTTGACATCAAAAACATCCAAACAAATAATGAAATAAATTCCATAATAAATTCCAAGGACCCAATTTAAACAATGCCTAAATTCACCATCAAGAGCAGGGAAAGAAAAGGCAAGAGATCAAGAAGACTAGCTTAAAAATCGAAGGAAAATGATCAACAGACCCCCAAAACCTAAAACACAATAGCATAAGTCAGGGGAAGGGCAAGGTGGAAGGGGAGGATCAGCACAGTGGACTAACCAGCTAATGGTACCCTGAAAAGTTTGGAGCTTTTTAAAGTCCCCTTGTCCTGCAATTATTCTCCTCTGGAGCACTTGGGGACTGTTGGTTAATGAAATGCCTTGACCTGCCACCATCAAAAACAATTAGTGATATAAGTGACTGAATACAGGGGAAAAATAAAATCAAGAACGTGATTCACGAAGTTAAAATACATAAACAACAAAAGGAAAGAAATATAAGAGAAAGAAAAGAAAATGCAAAAGAAATAAAACACAAAATGGAGTGTAGAACCATGACAGAGGAGAGAGCAACAAACAGAAACAAGAAAGCGAGAAGACTTAAAAACACTGCAACTTAAATACTATACCTGCTCAAGCTCTTGAGTAATTAAATGCTTGTCATATTTATAATTACTGTATCCTTCAATGTAATTTCACACTCTAGTACATGGGTCCATAATGGCAGCAAAGCACAAAGAAGGAAACAACTTTGTACTTATGCTGTCTTGTTAACTGCAGAGGCAGAACTGATAGGAAAAAAATAAACTGACCAGTTGAAACAGGCAAGGGTCAAATTCAGGAAGATGGCATTCACTAAAAGATGAATGCTAAGGATAAATTGCAGTCAAAAAGAAAACAGACAGAATTCAGTTACGGGGAAAATCTCTTAAGACTAGAGATACTTGCAAGAATTTCATTTTTGTTTTATCAAGAAACTTGGATGATTCTAGAATTGTCTACTGGTTTAAATACCATCGCTCTAATGATGCTATACTGATGCAACTTCCTGCAACCGACCCCTAACAACTTATCGTTATGTCCTAACAACTGAGAAACAAAATACAACATGTGGATAAATTAAATATTTTATTACGTGATTTAACAATAATGTTCATTTATAGGTTGCACCATCTTTCTCAAATGTGAATGCCTGTTATGTGGCAAAGAAGAGGATTAATATTTCAGTCATTTGCTTTCTACTAGGTTTTGATTACTGTAAGTCAGAAGAAAGAAAAAATACTGACAGTAACTACAGAGGTTGATTTTGAAATTATTATTATTATTACACATGCAGCAGCAGGGATTCTTGGTACTCAAACTCAGAAGGTGTAAAAGCAATCTCCAAAAAGCATGCCAGTCAATAATATTAAAAACAGCAGTGATAATAATGATAAAAAGAAAAAGTGTATAATATATGAGAAGAGCCTCGCACATTAGGGTGAATGAGGTGTCTTGTTTCATAACAGTGTGTTGTGCCTGTTGGAATTATTTATTGAATTGCTCCTCTCTGACAAAAAAGATTGCTTCTATACACTTTGATCCTTAATTTGTTTTATACTCATATCCTCATCACAACCTCTTCCTAAGATCTGTTTTGTACATGCCTTTCGGAACTGATGATTTCTTCTGTGACAAAATTCAAAACAAACCTATTAAAATAAAGCAGAATTCTTTTGGTTTTCTTTAAGTCTGGTTCAGTGTAATAGAAAGATTAAAGATTGCCTTTAGATGTAAGGTTCAGGCCAGTCAAGATGGAGTGCTGCAGGTCAACTACTATTCCTTTCAGTATGCTATAGTAAAAGGACTGCTGGGAATAATGGACTAAGTCCTACATATGCAAGTCTCAAGTAAGCCTCAACTCCTGACCTTCAAGTTTCAAGTTAGGTCTTAAGTTACAGTATAAGGATTACATTCAAGTAATTCAAGTCGAGTCACTCGATTTAATCAAACAAGTCAAGTTGACTCATATTTGTGTTTCTGAATGAATGAGTAGTAATTTCCTATACTATTAATGGTATACAAAGCTTTAATTAAAAAAGCTTCCTATATTTTGGAGTACTTGTTCTCCCACATTCCAAGTCGTAACCTTAGATCTTCAAATAGCAGTCTGCTTATTATTCTAAGAGCCAAGCCTAAATGAAGTGGTGAGGCAAACCATCTGCTATTATGCACCAAAAATCTGGGATGCTTTACCAATAGAGATACTCCAGGCTGACACTGTGGATTATTTAAAAAAAACTCCTAACAAGCCATTTTTTAAATTTGACTGACTCATAACTACAGTTTAGTTCAACCCTGAATAAACTAGCTACTGTATACACAGAATTATCATAGTCGTCAATGAATCTGCAATCTTTATTAGTCTTTATTGTTCTGTTTTTTTCCCCCGCTTCTCCTGTGGTGGCATTCTGTGCCATCTGAACAAAGTCGTGCCGTCACATGTGATGTTTGAATGAAAGTGAATACCCCAAACTGCTATAAGACCCACTGTGTCGAATCCTCTAAGACAAAGCCTTAAATAAACATTAAGGAGCTACTTAAGAACATTTATATTAGGTAGGACTCTTGAATGAATGAATGAGGGGGAGGCAGCTCTTCAATTCAAAAACACAATCTCTTTTGAACATGTTTCATCCTGTAACACATCTCTCTCAAGGAGCAGTAATAATTCAGTACTTGGAAGACAGCAGGCTAATGGTTTTACAACAACTGCATGGGGTGTGCACCTCTATATTCTTTTTAAGTCCTATTTAATGGTCATTGGTCCTTCGACTCCTTTCTTATAGCTCAGTTAATTTTGGAGGAAGATTTGACACTTGCTGTTTACTGTTTACTGAACCTAGCACAACGTTGATTTCTTTCAATCATTTTATTCTCCTCTTTTACCTCTATAATATAAAAAACTACAGCTAGATCTGTTTGAGCAGTGTGCATGAGCTGATTCATAATAAAATTCTTTAAACTATCAGAGAATATGGTCTTGTGGGTGTTGCCAGCATCTTTATTGTTGTTACAAACTGATTTCTTCACTAGGCTAGAATTTTCTCTGTTAGTTTTTTTAATTGCAGCAATAGGCATAATGTTAAAAATAATAACAATAATAATATTAGGGAGAGTGTATGCTGATAAAAGTGAGATAAAAAGTGAGTGTCCCTTAAATACTAGTCAGCCACATCTCCATCCACTGAAAAGGAACACCTATTTTCATTGCAATGTCAAGGTTAGTCAAAGCCTCTCCTGGCGGTATCAAGTACAACACAGGAACCATATCAGTCCAATTAAGAGATCTAAAATGCCAACTTTCAGAATATGAGAAGAATCTGGATCTACAAAAGTCACCGACACACAGGGACAACATTCTCCCCGGATGAAAAATGTATTCTTATCTTACATAATACTTGTAAAAATCATTCTAGAACAGTTTTTTGGTTCATTCAAATCCTGGGTTTTGACTACAGGGGAGTCAAAGTATTCACACCCCTTCACGTTTTCACATTTTGCTATGTTGCAGCCTTGTGCTAAAATCATTTAAATTCATTTTTCCCCCACTTCAGCAACACTCAATATCCCAAATTGACAAAGTGAAAAGAGGATTTCAGAATTTCGAAATAAATTTAATATGAATAAAAAATTGAAATATTACATTGACACAAGTATTCAGTTTCTTTACTCAGAATTTACTTAATGCACCTTTTGCAGTGTTTACAGCCTGGAGTGTTCTTTGGTATGATCCGCAGAGCTGCACAAACTTGGATTTGGGGTTTTTCTGCCATTTCTGCAGTTCCTATCAGACTCATTCAGAATGGATAGAGACCATCAGTGGACAACTATTTTTAGGTCTCTCCAGAGACATTCTATTGGATTCATGTCTAGGCTCTGGCTGGACAACTAAAGGACAATCAAAGTATTGTCCCTAAGCCACTCCACACACATGCACATGAGAGACGGTTTAGGGGCTCTAATAGTGTTGTTTTTCAGTCAGACCAGGGGTTGACGCTGTCATCTGGTCCTTTCTCCTTTTGTCCCTCTGCAGACCAGCTGAAGACCGTGCCTCTTAATGACATCACAACTGGCCCAATCATTGATGATGTCACTTCTGGCACCCTCTTATGACGTCACTTTCAGCATCCAGAACCCACCTTCTGATGATATCTCTTCCTGTTCCAGCCTCTCAAATCCCACCTCTTCCTATTTCAGCCAAATTTATAGACCAGGCTAACCCTGTTAGTTCAGTTCAGTTTTGGACTCCTGTCTGTAAAGATGTGTTTTATTTTCTTACCATTTTTTTCCAAGTATAGGGGGTGGCCATCCCTAAACTTTTTCTGTCTGCTGTTGTATCTTTTTACACTGTGTTTTGGGCTTAGAGTCATTGTATTGTTTGTAGATGAACCTCTGGCCCAGTCTGAGGTCCAGAGCACTCTGGAGCAAGTTTTCATTGAGCATATCTCTAAACTTTGTTCTATTCAGCTGTCCCACAACCATATATAGTTTCCCAGTCCCTGCCTCTGAAAAACAACCCTGCAGCATGATGTTGCCACCACCATGACTCACTGTTGGAATGGTATTGCATAGGTGATGAGCTGTTCCTGGTTTCCCCCAGACATACCACCACTATTCATGGTTTCATCAGAGCAGAAAATCTTGTTTTTCACAGTCTGACAGTTCTTTAGATGCCCTTTTTGTATACACTAAAAGGTCTTCCGTGTCTCATTTACTGATGTGAGGCTTCTGCCTGGCTACTCTGTCATAAAGCCCAGATCAGTGGAGTGCCACAGTGATGGTTATCCTTCTGAAAGTTTCTCCCATCTCTGTTAAGGTTCTCTAGAGTTCATCCAAAGCGATATCGGGTTCTTGGTCACTTCTTTTACCATGGCTCTTTTCCCATGATTGCCTAGTTTGACTAGGGTGCCATCTCTAGAAAGAGCTATGGTTGTTCCAAACTTCTTACATTCAATATTTATGGAGGCCACTGTGCTCTTGGGAACCTGCAAAGCGGAAGGAGTCTTTTTGTAGAATTCCCAAGATCTGTGCCTCAATACAATTCCATCTCTAAGCTCTGAAGGCAATACTCACGACACCATGATTTAGTTTTATTCTGATAAACATTGTCTGTGGAACCTTCTATAGACAGGTGTGCACTTTTCCTAATCATGTCCAAACAATTGAACTAACCACAAGTGAATTCCAAACAAGATGTAGAAACATCTCAATGGAGATCAACAGAACAGGAGGTACCTGAACCAAATTTCAAGTGTCATTCCAAAGATTTTGAATATTTGTGTCATTGTGATACAGTAATCCCTCGCTACTTCGCGGTTCACTTTTCGCGGATTCACGACTTCGCGGATTTTATATGTAAACATATCTAAATATATAACGCGGATTTTTCGCTGCTTCGCGGGTTTCTGCGGACAATGTGTCTTTTTACTTCTGGTACTTGCTTCCTCAGTTGGTTTGCCCAGGTGATTTCATACAAGAGATGCTATTGGCGGATGGCTGAGAAGCTACCCAATCAGAGCATGAAGTTAAGTTCCTGTGTGCTGCTGATTGGCTCAGCGACGGAGTGGTGCATTAACCAGGAAGTCTCATCTCACTCATTCAGCATTAACGTGCTACTGCTTCAGGGGCCGTGTCCAAGCGCCAACAGAAGATGCAAATGATTGCAGCAAAGGTAAAAGTTTTGGATATGTTGAAGGAAGGGAACAGCTACACCATTACAGCATCAATGAGTCCACGATTCTTTTTATTTAAAAAGGAGGAAAAGCATATAAGATCTACGGCCGCAGTGTCCTTTAACCAGGGCGCAAAACGAGTTGCAAGTGGATGTGATAAGGCAGTAGTCTGGATGGAATCTGCTTTAGGAATCTTTGCAACAAGGTCGACGACGTCATGACCGCCTACAAGCTGCTCTTCGACCGGAAAAAGAAGCAGCGGCAGCAACTGCCGATCACAATATTTTTGCAGCCTCGCAAAAAAGAGCCAGTTCCTACTACTACTACTACGGATACACCTTCGGAAACCGTGGAGGAGGTGCCCCAGGAAATGGCACCGCCGTCTGAAGAGACGTAAAATACAGTCATCGGCTGCGCAGTAAAAGTCATCATCTCCTTCATCGTCATCATTTTTACTGTGCAGCATATTCATCACCATCATCACGTCATATATAGCTACGTGTACTTCGCTATACAGTAAGTGTAAACTTATCTACCGATTTCATATTGCTTAGCAGCTGTCCCTGTTATTAATAGAGTAAAGGGTTGGTTGTAAACAATACAGGGAGGGTTTAAAAACGTCCAAATACACGTTAAATAATTAAATAAATATGGTGTCCCTACTTCGCGGAAATTCAGTTATCGCGGTCGGCCTTGGAACCTATCTCCCGCGATAAGTGAGGGATTACTGTATTCAATTTGCAAAAATTTCTAAAATTGATTTTCGTGTTGTCATTCAGGGGCATTGAGTTGTGCTTGATGTGGGGGGAAATTAACTTAAATGATTTTAGTATAAGACTGAAACATAACAAAACATGAAAGAAGTCAAGGGGACTGAATAATTTCTGAATCCAATGTATAAGTAGGAAACGTGTTGCATCTTTAGTTTGATCTATCTATCTATCTATCTATCTATCTATCTATCTATCTATCTATCTATCTATCTATCTATCTATCTATCTATCTATCTATCTATCTATCTATCTATCTATCTATCAGTAATCCTGCTGATAACTTTATATAGGATGAGGTAGGCCGGCTGTTTTATTCACAAGGAAACTTAAAGCTACTTGCACCAAGCCCATGTATTTAAGAAAGAATTTACTAGGGGGAATTATGCAAGACAAATTTACAGAGAGAGATGAAGGACACCTACCATCCTGCATAGGCATATAATCCTGCATAAAAAGCCAACGGTAACTTGTCCATTGTCAAAGAACTGGTGTCAAAAGCTTTGTGGAAATTTTCAGTTTGTCCTGCAAAGATAAAAATGCAAACAGGATCAAACATTCTAGAAGTAGAGTAGAAGGTGGAGAGATCAGTGAAATAAAATTGTGGCAAGCATACATGTGTATTTCCTCTTTTGTAAATAGAAGTTGAACTACTGTTGCTGCATAATTAAAGTTCACATTTCCCTAAAGCAGAAGAAGCTATCAGTAGTTTCAAAAAAGGTGAGTGATCAAAAAGTTCTCAGTCTTAGCTGAAAGTGACATTTTACAGTGTTCATCTTGTAATTGTCCAAATTATTGCTCTTATTTACTAATATATTTGACTTGGTTTTTGAAATATATAGTGTATATGTTTTGTTTCGAAACAAAGTCAATATGGATGCTGAGAAGCACAAAATCAGGTATCATGCTATCATTACATTTCTAGCCCTAAAGAAGATCTGGAGTGAAGCATGTACCAACATGAAATGGAAGCTCCGGTTTCACCAGTAAAAAATAATGTTACAAATGATGTTGCAGATTCAAAAAAACACCTTTGTTTTTCAGCACTGGGATGCCTGCTATACCTCTCCTGTCACAGACATCTAGACTTTGGAGTCATCTATTAGTAAGCCCAATGGGAAGTGAGAATAGAGCACACAGACAAGGCAAAATAAAAATAAATGATCAACATGACTATAACTCCAAGCTTTGACTGCATTTCCATTAGTAAAGATTGATTTAATTCAAAGTATGCTGTATTATAAGTACACTGAACAGTGGACAGAAACAGAAATTATGGATATTTCTTTAAAGATGATTATTATGCTTTGATGACAAGTTATTGTTCTTTAACAATTTTGCAAAAACTGAGTTTAATCTTCTATCGGCTAGCCCTTCCTGCTCACTTTAGAATTCCACCGATGTTTCACAGCTCAAAATTAAAATTCTTTATAACGTTTCCTATTACAATCCTCGGCCTATTCCTCTTCCTTTAATACTTCAGGTGAGTGACGAATACATAATCCACAAGATTTTGGACTCACAATGTCATAGTATGTGAACTTGGTATTTGGTTCAATAATGGGACTATGGCCCTGAGGACCCTTCCTGGATTTATACAGATCATGTCCATACTCCCATTGTAATATATTTTTCAGGATGAATCTCAGCAAGCCTGATGGGCTATTTCATGATCAGGTTAATGATTTACATTTTTTTCTAACTGTTCCTTGACCTCTGCAAATTATTTGAGTATAGTTATCTGAGTTTCTGTAACCAGGAAATCTAGTGGTTATACCAATTTTTGTCTGTTATAAACTAATTATCTTTTTCAACAGCACCACCTTCTTGTTTTCTTTGTGGTTACCACCATTTTTGACTATGATTCTGGTTACACACCTTGGGCCTTGTTTACTAAAATGTTCTACGCTCGGTTATGACTTTGACTTGATATTTGAAACACCTGTATATCTTCTGATCCTATCTTGTCTCTAAATTTCTATTACCATGAGCAAACTGTACAACAAGTAAATTGCAAAGATCGGACTGCCTCAATGTCCTGACTGTCTGTTTGCCCATCGGCCTAAAAAAATGTAGTTTGGTATTCCTGTTCTCCGTTTCTTAGTACCTGGCAACACTCATAGCAAAATGTGCTCTTAGACAAACCTTCTGCTTATCACATGCTCATACAAGCTTCTTTTGCTGGCACATATTTATGGATCCCAGTATGAATGATCGCGTCATGCTAGATGTACAAAAACTGTAGATCATAAGAGCTAAAACAACAAACAATACATTTCTGTTACCTGAAGATAGCTGTATCAGTCCTGTCACAATAATTAAAACCAAAGCCCCCATCTTGACAATGGTAAGTGTTATCTGCAATCGTGTGGTCCAGTTCACACTCCAGCAGTTCACAGCCACAACAAATGCTAGGCAAAGAGAAAGAAAGACAAAAGTGGTTAAATAAATGTGAGAAATAAGTGCTGGAGGCAAAGATACAGTATCCAACAGGGAGTTAAGGAATGTAATGACATTCTATCTTCTTTCTCATTAACATACTTTCTCTAACCATCAAGGTATTACAGAACCAGATTAAGAACATTGTGAGTTATTTTTTACTATCTTTTTGTCATCAGGATAATGTTATTTTGTGGTTTTATTTTTTTTGTATTTTGGGTTATGTCAGTGATTACCATTTTGAATTTAATTTTGTCTTATGAGTTGTTTATTATGGGCTATTGATATTTAGGGGTTTCCAACCATTTTTATTTATTTTGACAAAGTTTACAGTTTATTTTGGTTTGGCCCATTCATTTGTTAATGTGATATCAAATTTGTCATGTCAGCAGCAGTGATAGTGTAAATATGTTGGTGGCTTCATACTCGAAACTCAAAAATATTAGTGTAGTTAGTTTCTTTTTCAAGTTGGATACGGTACATGCTAAGTTGTGTTACAGTTTTGAACTCTTTCTGTCCTGACTCTGATTCCTGGTTTTGCCCTTCTCTTTTGTTTATCTGAATACCATTTCATCCTTATAGTTGTGACCTGGCCTGCATTTGTAATACTATTCTTGTTTCAAGTATTATCTCCAAGGTCAAATCTCTCACTTACAATAGTCCTTGAGAAGCTGTCCCAAAGCACATAGCCCCTTTGTTACGATTTTATTTTCATATTTCTTGGTATTTGGAAGTTTCTCACTTTTATCTGAAGTTGTTTAGGCATTGAATCCAATTTTTATATTTCTTTTTATAGTTAAAGTTATCTAGGTAAAGTCTTCATGTGATGAAATCTTGGATTCCTAGGCACTGTCATTTTGTGCTTATTTTTGTTAGCAGTTGCAAAATATTGTCATGCGTGATACATTTCTTCACACGTCATACTGTACAAATGTCACTATCGGGTACTTGTGGGTTGTCCATGATTTACAAACAATAAAACAAATTGTACATGTGAAGCCTTGGTTAATTAGAAATTCAAGTACTGTACTTTGACTTTGTGTTTATGATTAAGTTTTGGGTACAAATGCAAATGACTTAATGTGAAAGAATGATATTAGTTTAGTATCAAGATCTTTTGCTTGCCATTTTGATTATGATTCATGAATGCTGCTTAGATGTTTGATGCTCAGTTATATTCTCTTTGATATTTTAGACTGTTTCCTGGCTAAACTTCTATGTTGTCCCTTGAATGTCCTATTTTGTATCAGTCTGAAAAACTTTAAGTCCTATGGACCTTCCATATACAATTTTGGACATAATAAACATTTTGCCAAAGGGGCACATATACAATATTATTCATATGGACTTTCAAAGTGTTTTGATAAGGTATCATATGAGAGGCTAGGAGTCAAATAAAAACAAGTGGGATTCCAAAGAGGGTAAGTCTGTTTGAATATTGGCACAGAATACAAAGGATTTTTATGAGAGGAAATTTTTCTAAATTAAAGATCCAGAGAAGCAGGCTGATTCCAAGAATATGAGGTATGAGTTATGAGGAAAGATCGAAAGAGCTGATGTTTTTCAGTTTACGCAACTAAGGTTAAGAGGAGAAATGAGAGAAGTGTTCAGACGTATGAAGTTCTGGATTCCAGCTGTTATTTCAAAATGGGCTGATCAAGAAGGGCATGATGGCACAGATAGAAACTGGTTAAAGGAAATTTTCTTGCAAAAGTTAGAAATAAATTACCAAGTGGAGTTGTAGATCGTAGTGGGTTGGGGACATTCAAAACTGAAATGCATGAAATTTTGCAAAAGTTCACCTAAATTGTCAAAATTTCTGTTATATTTGTATACTTGTATTTTTATCTAAAAAAATCATAAAATCTTCTTCTTGTTATTACAAAATTAACTTTGGTTTTTAAAAGTAGTTTAGGTTGGTGCTTACTATTAACAGATAACTAAACCTATAATATTTTAGTTTGTCATATATTATATGATTACATGATCAGTTTTGTATGTGGTTGAGACTTAAAGCAGGCATGAAATAAGACCATAGGAAAGTCAAATGACAACTTACAGACTCCCATTATGCTGACCATTTTAACAAGTACTTCGGGTGCTGGACATGGGCTGAAGAAAGGTTCAAGAATGTACCGGCCAAATGCCAAAGCCACTACAGATGATGCAGCAGGCCTAGATTGTTCACAAAACAACAAATATTTAAATGTCAGAGACGGGGGAAGTGCAGCTTTTCTTCTAAATTGTTTCTGAATCCCTTCTGTTTTGATTGTAACTGAGACAAAATGTTAACTGTACAGTAACTAATACTCAACGTTCATACTGTAATGTGCAGATAAGAAACAAAACTGCTGCTTGCACAAAGTAGGCATATTTCCCCTTAAATCTTTGCAGGCTGCAAGGCATTTATTTAAAGTGACTAAATCCCAACTTGCCACAGAATTTATGAAAGCACTTTTAAGATTTTTATCATCAGAAATATATTATGTGGTGCTTGACACTTTATACTAAAGAGTTCAGCAAATTGCTACACACAGTGTTGGTGTAGAAAAATATACAGTGCAGTGAGGGAAGGACTATCACTGCTGACTGACATCACGATTTGGTTTTCAGTTTAAATCCAAAACAGATCAAAAGCAAAACCGATCTGTTACAAAGTCTCAGACATCATGAAAATAGTTGTAGGGCATTTCTGTAAATTAGTAAACACAAAGTGAAGAACAATTTCAAAATCCCATTTATGAAATACATACATGACTATCCATCCATCCATCCATTTTCCAACCCGCTGAATCCGAACACAGGGTCACGGGGGTCTGCTGGAGCCAATCCCAGCCAACACAGGGCACAAGGCAGGAAACAATCCCGGGCAGGGTGCCAACCCACCGCAGGACACACACAAACACACCCACACACCAAACACACACTAGGGCCAATTTAGAATTGCCAGTCCACCTAACCTGCATGTCTTTGGACTGTGGGAGGAAACCGGAGCGCCCGGAGGAAACCCACGCAGACACGGGGAGAACATGCAAACTCCACGCAGGGAGGACCCGGGAAGCAAACCCAGGTCCCCAGATCTCCCAACTGCGAGGCAGCAGCGCTACCCACTGTGCCACCGTGCCGCCCCCATACATGACTAGCTATATGTAAATAAATCATTGTGATCTTAACCAACATGCACAGACACATTTATATTCCAGTAACATAAAATATTCAGCTTCAAGGTGCCATATGTGGTATGGAAACTCCTTCACAATGACGTTTTTGGTACAAATAACACAAAAATAATAATAAAAAAAACCACTCAACCAAGGCACTGCATGAAATCATTGCCGACAACATACTGTATACTGTAAGTCAGGAAGCATATTTTATTTGTATAATCAACAATATCTGATCTCATCAACCCACAATCAATTTCAGGGACAGGAGCCTAATCTTACAGCACTATGTGCAATATAGGATAAGCAATAATTAAAAAAAAACGTTTTTGCCATTTATAAAACCAATAATCTAAATGAACATTGTTTAATATATTTATTACATTCCCTGGCCACATTTTTAGCATAACAGGATCGTCTGGAAGGTATACCGAGTAATGTGACATGGGCAGAAACTGTTGAAGAACACTAGATCACTGGTGACCCAGCAGTTGCCAGGAATGTTAAATTCCTAAGGAAAGGTAGATTAAGGATAGAAGACTTCTGGAGTCCCAGTGTCAAGCTGCCAAATGGCCTGAATTAATGAAGGCTGCCCTAGAGATTCCCTAAAGGTTGTGACGTTTGGCAAGGAAACAGTCGAGAGCAGAGGGAAATGTTGTGGTACCACTCTGGTAACACCATTTAATTGAAAGGTAAATATATGAAAATAAAACAAAATGACATGAGCAAGGCACAACACAAAAGATGCTGAAACTAAGTCAGTCAAAGGTCAGCTCTTTATCTTTCATTCTATCGGTTGTATCATACTCAGGTTCTGATCAGTTCTGAGATGCCACCTTCCTGGATTGCTGCATTTTAAGCAAAATGACTGTAAGGGGGCATCACAGCAGAGTGAACATGCCCTCACTGGGTTAAGAGAATACCATTAATGACAGTAGCCCCTTTTGCCCAAATGCGGAAGTGCTTACCTCAGTCAAGTCTGTCAGGGGAAAAGGTACATGACAGCTTATAGATGCAAGATGAATTGGGCTATAGAAAGAACTCCAGCAGCTTGTTTTCCCTGTTTCAAAAACAGTGCTACCCAATCCACTAGAACAGGGTTTAAAGCTGCCTTCAGCTAGAAGACCTACTGAGTCGGAACTGAATAAGTACTAAACTTCAGAAGGAAGAATGGTCAGGTTAGAAACAGTGTGTGTGAGGAAGAAAGGAGGAAAAGAGTATGAGTTTAAGTGAATTAGATGAAGATGAAAAGGGAAGACTTGAAGTGCTTGAAATGGAACCAAATTACTAGTGGTATTCTATTTATGGTGATATACTGACATTCAATCGAAGACCGGGGGGGAACTGTCCCCCATGAAGATTTCTGAAAATGTTACTGGTATATAATGTGCTAGTACAGTGAAACGTAGATTTTTGCAAAACAATGTCAATCGATCAAAGAGCATAGGTGCAGGGTTGAAGATTTCTGAAGAAGTGCCAGTACTATGTGTTGAAATTAGTAGACATGAGTGCTGGAGCAAGTGCTGAAGATCTGTATCTTTGAATGAGAATACATATCCAAAACCATATATTTTTGGTATTACAGCTGTTCTGTGGGGACAATGAAAAACAATAGTTGTCTTCTGATTAAAGCCCTTTAAGACCGGTAGTGGCAAAATGAAAATAAAGTACTTTTGCATTAAGCCTCTGCAAACTGTCTGCCTGATGGGATTCAATTGGGGAGACAGTAGATACTCACTTAAGAGACCAGTTTAAAGCCTTCTGAAGGTTGCTATCCAGTGCATAAAATTATTTAATTGAATTCTCTCTCTCTCTTATATTTTGTTATCTTGCAAGTGCTTTTTGGCAATCTCTGTGGCCTTATTAATGGTCTGTGGATGTAAATGGTTTTGCCTGGTAAATTACTTAAGTTAATGGGCCTCAGTTATAGTATTGTCAGATAATTAGATATATCAGAAGTACTATCTAAATAATGTAAGTACTTTTCTGTATACAATATTTGTAAGGGTTTTAGTCTAATAGTATTGGCTGCTAGTGTGACACAATGGTTAAGGCTTTGGACCTAGGACTTCAAGCTCTGAAGTTGTGGTTTCAGATCCTGCTATGTGTGATGCTGTGTGTCCATAAACATGTCACCTCTCCAATTTGTAAAACAAATAAAATATAATCCATTGTATCTCAAATGTAAGTCATCTTGGATAAAGATATCAGTCAAATAATATGTAATAATAACATTATTGGAGATGCTTACTCTTGAACATACTATACACATTTGCCCATGAGTAAAACATTCTTGCATCGGATCAATTTCTGCTGTTCCTAGTGACTTAGCATATGTTGATGCAAAACACAAGTTCACAAGAAAGTGTATTCTTTTGAATTGAAATGGGTAATCAGTAGGAATAATGTGAAATTTGGGTATATGTCTATCCATCCATTATCCAACCCTCTATATCCTAACTACTGGGTCATGGGGGTCTGCTGGCACCAATCCCAGCCAACACAGGGCGCAAGGCAGGAAACAAACCCCAGGCAGGGCGCAAATACACACTAGGGACAATTTAGAATCGCCAATACACCTAACCTGCATGTCTTTGGACTATGGGAGGAAACCAGAGTACCCCTACGCAGACAGGGGGAGAACATGCAAACTCCATGCAGGGAGGACCCAGGAAATGAACCAGCAGCACTACCGCTGCGCCACCGTGCCACATGCTGGGTGTATGTTCTTATCATTATTACATGTTTATAATTTTCACTTATGAAATTCACAGAAGTACTTTCTTTTGTGTTTTTCATTAGTTGCATGTTCAAACTTGTAATGACAGACAATACAGTTCTAACATATTCCATTTTACTTTAACTTCGGAGTTGAGATATTAATGTATATTACATTGGAGTAGTTTGCAGGAAACCCATTAAGTTTAAACTTAAGCTGTTTGCCCCCTTGTCTTGGACCTGAGGTTGCCGCTTCCACTTATGCTTCTCTCTCCTTCCCTTTATGCTTCTGGTGAAGCAACACCAATGTTCATGGCCAAAGCCTCTGGTACCAAGCCCATGTTTGTATAAAGCTCCCTCTCAGGGGAAAAAGGGAAAATATCCAGTGAGTGGCAGTTCTCTGGGCGAAAATGCCTTATTGATGGCAGAGGTCAGAGGAAAATGGCCACAGTGGTTCAAGCTCAGAGAAAGACAACAGTAACTCAAATAACCACTTGGTACAACTGAGGTATGCAGAAGAGCATTTCTGAATGCACAACACGATGAACCTTGAAGCAGATGAACTACAGCAGCAGGACTGGTGGCAGGTGCCACTCCATTGTCAGCCACTGTCAGCTAACAGCAGGCAACTGAGACTACAGTTCACCAAAACTGAACATTAGAAGAACGGAAAAATGTTGACTGCTCTGATGAGTCTCGATTGCGACATTAGGATGGTAGGGTCGCAATTTGGCATCAACAACATGAAAACATGGATCCATCCTGCCTTGTGTGAACTGTTCAGGCTGGTGTTGGAGGTGTAATGGTATAGGAGATATTTTCTTGGCTCACTTTGGGACTATTAATACCAATTGAGCATCATTTAAATGCCACATCTTACCTGAGTATTGTTGCTGACCATGTTCATCACTTTATGACTGCAGTCTACCCATCTTCTGATGGCTACTTCCAGCAGAATAACTCATCATGTCACAAAGCTAAATTAATCTCAAACTGGTTTCTTGAACAGGACAACAAGTTCGCTTTACTCAAAGTCACCAGATCTCAATCCAATAGTCCTTTGGGATGAGGTGGAATGAGAGATTCACATCATGGATGTGCAACCAATAAATCTGCAGCAACTGTGTGATGCTATCATGTCAATATGGACCAAAGTCCTTCAGGAATTTTTCCAGTACCTTGTTGAACCTATGCCAGGAAGAATTACTGCAGCTCTAAAGGCAATAGGGGGTCCAACCTGGCACTAGAAAAGTGTACCTAATAAACTAGCTGGTGAATATAGGGAAGCTTCCCCATATAATGTCCGGTAGTCAAAGTATTCAAAATGGTTTAATTATGGTCAAAAAGTTGAAAAAACATTCAACAATGTAAGAAAGATAGTTGGGTTATTTAAATAATGGTGTCAAGAAGGAAGTTGAGGGCAGACAGGATGCAATATCATCATGGCCTGCCAGAAATGACGTCATCAAAGGTGGACCGGAAGTGACATCATCATGGCTGGCTGGAAATGATGTCATTACAGGTGGACTGGAAAGTGACATCATTATCGCTAGCCGGAAGTGACGTCATCAAAGATTGGTCCGAAGTGGCGTTTTTATGATGAACCGAAAAAGATGTATCAAGTGAGACTGGGGATGAAAAGAATGGTTAATCTTCTGTTGTTCTGTTAAAAGAGGAAGAAAGGCATTAGTGCTTTGTTCCAAAACCTTATCTTTTATTATTTCATGCTCAATTGGACCCTTTGGCTGCCCCCTAAGCGCACGTGTGTGACAATATATATCATGACAAAGCCTGAAGAGGAGTAGAAGCGGAAAGAACTGGTGGCACAAGGGACTGTGTTGTGTGGGTGGAAAACTGTAAATAAACCGTGTGCTGGGTGCTAAACCTGTCTCCTGCCTGTCTGTGTCGGGGTTAGGGCGGCTGTACGTGTCCTGGGCTTTCACAATATATATATGTGGGTGTGGGTGTGGGTGTGTGTTTGTGTGTGTATATACAGTAATCCCTCCTCCATCGCGGGGGTTGCGTTCCAGAGCCACCCGCGAAATAAGAAAATCCGCGAAGTAGAAACCATATGTTTATATGGTTATTTTTATATTGTCATGCTTGGGTCACAGATTTGCGCAGAAACACAGGAGGTTGTAGAGAGACAGGAACGTTATTCAAACACTGCAAACAAACATTTGTCTCTTTTTCAAAAGTTTAAACTGTGCTCCATGACAAGACAGAGATGACAGTTCTGTCTCACAATTAAAAGTTTGCAAACATATCTTCCTCTTCAAAGGAGTGCGTGTCAGGAACACAGAATGTCACATAGATAGAGAAAACAATCTCTAGCAAACAAATCAATAGGGCTGTTTGGCTTTTAAGTATGCGAAGCACCGCGGCACAAAGCTGTTGAAGGCGGCAGCTCACACCCCCTCCGTCAGGAGCAGAGAGAGACAGAGTTTGTTTTTCAGTCAAAAATCAATACGTGCCCTTCGAGCTTTTAAGTATGCGAAGCACCGTGCAGCATGTCGTTTCAGGAAGCAGCTGCACAAAAGATAATCTTTCAGTATTTTTAGACGAGCGTCCGTATCGTCTAGGTGTGTGAACAGCCCCCCTGCTCAATCCCCCTACGTCAGGATCAGAGAAACTCAGCGCAAGAGAGGGAGAAAAGTAAGCAATCTAGCTTCTCAGCCATCTGCCAATAGCGTCCCTTGTATGAAATCAACTGGGCAAGCCAACTGAGGAAGCATGTACCAGAAATTAAAAGACCCATTGTCCGCAGAAATCCGCGAACCAGCAAAAAATCCGCGATATATATTTAAATATGCTTACATATAAAATCCGCAATGGATTGAAGCCGCGAAAGGCGAAGCGCGATATAGCGAGGGATCACTGTATATATTGTCGTACATGGCTGGGGGTCAGACCCGGCTGGGACGCCTGGAAGGACCAAGACGGGGCACATTTGTCCTCCGGGCCACGAGGGGGCAGCCGCCCTGGAGTAGAAGAGGCCCACAGAAGGGGAACAGGAAGGCTCAGGACCGTTGGGGCCTCTGTTCACCGCCAGGGGGCGCCCCGAGCCTCATGGAGTCCGGGACTTGTGTACTTCCGCCACACCAGGAAGTGACGTCAGGCAGAGCACCTGGAACTCATCCGGGTGAGGATAAATGGGGCCGCCTCCCTCCTATCAATGAGCTGGAGTCGGGAGCAGGAGCAGGACGAAGCTCCTGGAGAGAGAGAGAGGACAGGTGGCCCAGGGACGAGGAGAGAGAAAGTCCAGGAGAGAGGTGACTGGGGCTGAAGGCACTGAATTGAGTAGTGTTGTTGTGTGGGGAAGACAAATAAAAAGAAGTCTTTTGATAAAGATGTGGTCTCAGACTGGTGGTGTCCGGGCAAATATCACTATATATATATATATATATATATATATATATATATATATATATATATATATGTTGCATAGTTTATAGGCTTCTTGCAACTGAAAGAGGGCACTGTGGCAGATGTTTGCCGAATGGGAGACCAACCACAAGCGTTACCTGGTAGGTAACCACCTACACAATTCAGGTTGTCGAGACTCAGACTATGAATGCAATGAATATATATATATATATATATATATATATAAAGAGAGAGAGAGAGAGTAAACCACTACGTGTTTGCATAAATGATATTTGGCTTGAATAATATATCAGTAGAGCGGCACGGTGGCGCAGTGGGTAGCGCTGCTGCCTCGCAGTTAGGAGACCTGGGTTTGCTTTCGTGGAGTTTGCATGTTCTCGCCGTGTCTGCGTGGGTTTCCTCCAGGTACTCCAGTTTCCTCCCACAGTAACATGCAGGTTACGTGCACTGGCGATTCTAAATTGTCCTTGGTGTGTGGGTGTATGGCGCCCTACCTGGGGTTTGTTTCCTGCCTTGCTCCCTGAGTTGGCTGGGATTGGCTCCAGCAGACCCCTGTGACCCTGTAGTTAGGATATAGCGGATTGGATAATGGATGGATGGATGGATAATATATCAGTAACTTCAACTGATTTTTTTATGTTTGTGAAGTACCTGCCATGTGAATCATTGCTTGTATAATTTGACTAGAGTTTTTATACTTGTCAGGGTGAGGCTGTGTCATTACAGAAAATGCAGATTATATGAAGAGATGATTCCCAAGTAACCAGCTGTTTCTAGGACTTATTTTGAAGTTTCCAACATAAGTAGACATTGTCTTTCTTTTGACATAACCAAATTTACATCCACTCACTCTGTTATGTCCATTCATTAAGATGCGATTTGTATATAGACTAGTATTACCAGGCACAGACAGGCAGGAGACAAAGATTCATAAAAATAAAAAATAGAAATATCTGTTCCTACTTTATAATATGAATGCAGGACAGTTTAGAGAAACACATACTAAGGTATTAACAGATTTTTATGGTTTGGTATTGGCAAGGAGCTAAAAAATCCCCTGAATGAGAAGGGAGGAACTGTTCAAATTTGGTGACAAACAAGCAATAAAGCATACAGAAAATGCTCAATGAAAAAATAAGTGAAGGGAAGGAAGCTTATAGAACTAAAATAGAAAACAAACTCAATAAAAATAATTTGAAAGATGTTTGGAATGGACTTGTTTGTAATTACCAGAGTCAAGCAATTAGGGTACCGGTGCTGGAAGGGAATATGACGTCACACACGTGTGCATGGGGGACAGTTTACAGGCTCAAATAATGTTATTCGTCAGCCAGACCATGGGTTGGCGCTCTCACCTGATCCTCTCTCCTCTTGTTCCTCTGCAGTTCAGCCAAAGACCCTGCCTCTCAATGACATCACCAATGGGGCACCCACTGTTGACGTCACTTCTGGCAACACTTGATGACATCATTTCTGGTACCCAGAATCCAGAATTTATAGCACAAACTCAACCTGTTAGTCAATTCTTTTGTGAACTCTGCATCTTTAAAGATAATTTTTTTTTTATTTTGCTGATTTTTCAGTATGTGGGATGGCCATCCCCAAACCTTTTTCTGTCTGTTGCCTATTTTTTTCCCATAATGGACAAAGCTAACAAGCTGAATCATTTTTAAATACATCTATCCTCCTTATACCATCAACGTCTTCCAACTCCTATCACTTCATCTGGTATGGCCTGTCACAAATCCATCTTGGACCGTGAACAACAACATTTTTATTACTATAGCATTTTCATTTACATTCAAGGAATGTAGCTCAAAGTTCTTTACACAATGTAAAAAAAGAGTTACAAGAGAAAAAACAGTAAGTCTGAAATAGTCATATATAACTAAATAAATAATATGTAAAAAATAATTTATAAAGAATCAATATGTGCTTACACATCTCAGATATACAAGGAGTAGAATCCTAATTTGAAGATAAGTTTTTAAGTCCATTAATATTAGTCTGATCCTATGGTCAGATGGCAGGTGAGGACAGATAAAACAAAAAACAAACATAAAAAAAAAACCGAAATCTGCAGGGCTTTCAAGCCAAAAGACCTCATAATCCTCACTGTGTATTCTACCTAACATAAAGGTGCTAAAGTCAGACTTATTATTTTTTAATATTTATATTAGTCATTTCTGTTTCGTAGACAGAGTATGGAGACAACTGAGAAGGCCATGCAAAGGAAAAGCCATGGGACCAGATGGAGTCAGTCCTCAAGTTCTTAAGGCCTGTGCTGGCCAGCTTTGTGGTGTCCTCTGTGAACTGATCAGTTTGTCTATCTCTAAGGCTCCAAAAAGGGGTGCTGCTCTGGAAAATATCTTATATTGTTTCAATTATAAAGAAATGTAATGATTACAGACCAGTGGCACTTACTTCTCATATCATAAATACCTTGGGTCTTGGGTTATATGAATCCTCTTGTGAAAGACCACTTGGATGCACTGCAGTTTGTTTACTGGACAAAGATTGAATTGGAAGATTCAATTATCTGTCTTCTCCACAAGGTTTATCTCCATCTGGACAAAGCTGGCAACTCAGTGGGGATAATGTTTAAGATTCCTCCAGTACCATTAATATCATCCACCCATCCCTGTTAATGGGTAAACTGAAAGGATATGTAGGATGCTGAGACCATGGTCTCCTGGATAATGGACTATTTGTCAGGAAGACCACAATTTGTGAGGCTCAAGGTCTGTGTCTCAGTTGTTGATGAGGGCAACACTGGAGCACCACAAGGAGGTGTCCTATCACATTTTCTTTTGTCCTTGAATTCCTCAGACAATAGTGTATATATATAAAACACCTAGTGATGTTACTTGCAGAAATTTTCAGATGATTCTACACTAATGGGGTGCATTGACAAGGCAGGTGAGACAGAATATAGGAGTCAGGTGGAAAACTATCTATCTATCTATCTATCTATCTATCTATCTATCTATCTATCTATCTATCTATCTATCTATCTATCTATCTATCTATCTATCTATCTATCTATCTATCTATCACATAGTAGGATTCCTAGATTTTGTATTATTTAGGTTTAAAATTTTTGCTTGGTCTTTTTTTGGTTTTAGCTATTAATGTACCTTCCAGAAGCTTTACATTTTCAGAGTATTTGATAGGTAATGGCAAAGAATTGCTGGATTCATTTTTACTCTATGATTCTAATGGTAAAAAGTCCTTATCCTTAAGGAAAAGTCACTGCACAAATTAAAAATCTACTATTGTACAAGATTTTTTTTGTGTGTGTACAAGAAAGTCCTCATGAGATTTTTTTGTGTACACATGCGTTAGTGTTTCTGGGATACACATATCCTTTTAGGGGCTCTATATATTTAAGTTTAAGTATAGTTTTAATTGTTTTATTGTTTAGCCTATGAGAAAGTTGACAGGGAATTCATGGGCCTATATTATTAGCTGGGTCTTTCCAATAAAGGTATCGTTGGTATGCTTTCAAACTGATATCGGTACTTCATTTCCAAATGTCATTTTATAGAAATTCTGATTTATCGAGATTCTTTTGCCAAAAGGGTTATGGAGACATTGAAGACTTGCATGTTAAAAAGATCTTGTGAGCATGCAAAAAAGATCTTGAGCGCAATGAGAAATAAGAGTTTTTTTGATAATGTTCCTTTAGGGGCTCCATAGTTGTGGGAGGTCTGACTACAGTAAATTAAACATTTTATTTTGTTAATCTCTTGTGGCACAATGTCAGCAAACTTTCATCATGGTTGATAATATGATGTAAAAAACACAACATACAGAATTCCACTCTTTTCTAATTTTTCATGAAATTATGCCATAGTCTCTTTGCTATTTTGTCTTTTAAAAATAAACCAGGTGATAGGCCATAGGCCACACCAAGCACCAGTATCTTTACTCCATCAATGCAATCTAAATTTTTAAGTTGAAGGTAATGTCAGTTCATTAATCCTTCTAAAATGCAGAACATGCCAAGCCTTAATCATTAATGCTAAGAATACAGAATATATTACATGCACTCTCATCTCACAGATACTTACCGAATTATGATAAACTCTACCCAGAGACGAAGAAATGCTGGCAAGGGTCCCAAGGTTTCCAAAAGATAAATGTAATGCCCACCGGACTTCTTAATGCTTGTGCCTAACTCAGCATAGCAGAGTGCTCCTAGAAATTAATAAACATATTCACAAATCTAAAACAAACTAAGAAGTCATATGTGTTTAAGCATAGACCCTGATAGTTTAAAAAAATACATTGTCATACCATTTTGGGACTAATTAGTTTTTAACAAACCAAATATGCTTGGCATACTGATGGTCTCCTCTTATTTGTTTTGGTCCTTATATTCAGCACAGTGTTAACATTATAATGTTTCTACATTTCAGTGTTTAAAAAAAAAATGGAGACAAAAGTCCCTAGAACAGTGACATGGAGGATTAGTTAGGAAATGTATGGATTAACAATGACAAATATCTGTCTTCTAAGTTCTAGAAGCAAAATAGAAATGTAATTTCAGTGCAAAAATGTAATCATTTTGAACTACATGATTTTATTATTCCTTAGAATTGTCAACAATAGTTTCTTAAAAATGATTTACAGCAATTTTTAGAATAATCTTTTTAAACTAAAGAAAAAAGGTCAATTATTCGCCCTCAAGGGCAAATACTGCAAAATAACTTAGCCATACAAATAAGATGAATAAAATTGTGAAAGAGAAAATGATAAGATCTGTCACTACTCTAAAGAACAAGTAGGATGAAGCAGAGTGTCTGCTTTCAGAAAACTCAAATCCACCACACTCAGAATACCATTTGCCATCTCATCACAAACTCCAATTACAAAAATAAAAATTAACCATTTCAAATAATCCCTCACTCCTTCTTCGAAAAGTTTATTTTAATTGACAGTTGCAGGCTGTAACACGAAATCAGATTCCTAAGAACTATGTTGCTTGGCAATGCAGTTTATGTCATTCATTCATTCATATGCTCCTGAGGCGAACCCAGGATTTCTAATTTAAACCATAAAAATATCACACATTTTCAGTGCCACCCCTTCCTACTGTATATGCACATCACGCACTGCACATGGGGCTTGTGATTGAAGGAGTGACGTGTGGTTGGAGGAGGGGAGCTCCTAATGGTGTTATTCACGAATCATCAAACGGATGTTGTTCACAGTCACCTGTTGTGATCATGTTCCATTAATAAGCAGAGAGCTACTTTCAAGTCAACACCAGTCAGG
The DNA here is from genome assembly GCF_900747795.2 of Erpetoichthys calabaricus. Taxonomy (NCBI): domain Eukaryota; kingdom Metazoa; phylum Chordata; class Cladistia; order Polypteriformes; family Polypteridae; genus Erpetoichthys; species Erpetoichthys calabaricus. Next base: position 117,392,781 of record NC_041394.2, read on the forward strand.
AGCATAGAAAGAAAGAAATGAAAGCATGAGCAAGCAGCTCGTGCTGCACTTGCAGGTGTGTATAGAAAACTAAATTTGTCCAACTTCCAGTAAGTTTGCTAACTTTACATCAATTGCCAATACACTAAAGCTAGCGACTTACTGGAGTAACAAAGGAGTAACAATAGGATCATGTGATATCAAGTTTTGACATTGAGTGTTTAACAGATATTATCTAATGTTACAGGAATTAGCTATCACATGGTTGAGGATTATTTGTTACAGCCATAAAGACCACAGGACCTTCACACATTGTTAAAGGCTGCTAAAACTGGTTGACATATGAGTGTTGTTGTATTGATGACATGTTTGTAAATTTCAACAACACACAGGCTCTCTTGCCTACTAGTTAGTTATTGGCCAAATTGTGGAAAAGTATCCGGCAAGCAACCTCTGACATGCAAAAATAGCAATTAGCTCAGATTAACTTCAATTGTTTGTTAATTTTTTTGGCAGCTAACATTATGGATTTAGTTAATGCCCTATTGTTTTCTGCTGTCATTGCAAGGACAAAGTTTATATAAATTCATAGGTGTAGGTGATATGTTAGCATCTTCATTTTTAAATATCTAAATATTCAGCTTCATTTTGGCCCTGTATTTACTGCATTAAGTAAGTTCATTAAGCACGTTCAGTAAGTAGTAGTATTAGTAGATTTTATTATTATTATTATTATTATTATTATTATTAGTAGTAGTAGTAGTAGTAGTAGTAGTAGTAGTAGTAGTTGTTGTTGCTGTATTTTATATTATTATTACTACTTGTAGTAGTATTTTATATATTATTACATATTATTATCAGTAGTAGTAGTACTAGTAGTAGTAGTAGTATTAAAATGGTTGTTTTGTTGTTGTATCACATATCACAAGTGATACTGTTGGCTATATCAAGTAAAAAGGCTAACAGCGCATTCATACCTTAGACCATTATTATTATTATTATTACTACTAATTAGGTCTTCATTTAGAAAGTAAATAAATCAATTAGTATATCTTTGCTGTTAAATATCATTTAAGGAGGATCAGGTTGGGAAGTTTGGGGGATGGGGCCCCAAGAAGAAGATTCCGCTCAGGGCCCCAGTTTGGCCAGAGGTGACACTTCCACGCAGCCTACATAGAGTATATTCATCAAGTCCTATTGCTCCTTGAGGTTACTTATCCGTCTACTAGTATTACATGCTGTTATCCCATCTGTTTAATCTTTTCTACTAGGGGTGGGAAAAACCCAAAAAACAGAAACATTTTGTGATGCATCATGATTCCCTCTCTTAAACAATTCTGAATCAATGCAGAAAACTTCATAATTTAACTGTTAAATTGGTTTATGAATGAATTGGAAAATATGGACTATGCAAAAAAATTCAGATAAAAAATGTACAATAGAAGAAATAATTGAGCACAGGGTGGGTCATCATCTCAGGTTGTGTGCTGTCATCTTTCGTAACTTAATGAACAATTCACGTTACCAGCTATATATATATAATTCATTGCCAACAACAATATGGTCATGCCTATGAAAGTAACATGGAAAATGATGGCATGTGCATGGATTCTTGAACACAAAATTGCAGTATGGTGATGTCACAGTAGAACAATTAAAATAAACCAAAAAAATTACAACAACAGTACTGCAAAAAATAGAAATCAAAAAATCTTTTTGGCTTCTTGCATCCAAGTTTTGATTTTCCTTAATCAAATAAAAAAAGTCTATAGCACATGTTTGTTCATTGTAAAATAATTTACAAAAATCAGACAGATTTGCAATATTTTATAGTTGCTGATGATCCTTTACCCAGACTAGAGTGTTCTTTCACTTACCAAAAGTAGAGAAAATTCCCGTGGCCAACCAGATGATAAGAGACATGCCCACACTGCCAGAGTTTTTCAGGACACCTTTGGGAGCAATAAAAATCCCACTTCCTACTATTGAGCCCACAATAAGGCACAATGATCCCAGAAGGTTGACTTTTTTCCTCAAGTAAACTGTTCCTGTATTTGCCATTTCTTCAATGAAGCTACTATCTGTATTAAGTGTTTTTGGTCGCTGTCCCACTGTTCCTCCCTTTTCTGTTTAATACAATGCCCAGTGATAAATAAAAAACTCTGCTCATCTACATATGCTTTCCAAAGTAAATGAGAAAAAGGGCTGGGACAAGGAAATAAAGTTGTAAAACTACAGTAGGTTCCTCTGCAAAGCCTGACACTTAATAATCTGAAACTGAACTGTTTTTTGTAAACTTTTCAGTTTCTTTCAGTGATATACATTGCAATTAAATGATGACATCTACCATTTAACAATCAACCAGAGAATGTGAAATTAACAGAACTGAATTGAATTACACAGAAAATCTTCACTCAGATGTGTGACCCATTCAATGTCTTAAATTTCACACAGCATCATCAATTCCTCCACCCATTTTCTAACCCTGGCTAGTCCAGAATTACAAAATAACAAAGAACCACAGTCTATCCAGACAGCAGCAGGTGCAATGAAGGGCCTTAGATTAGGGCAAAGGTATACCTTTCAACATGACAATGAGCTGAAGCACATAGTCAAGGGAACATAGTAGTGGGTTCATCACTAATATGTGAATGTCCTGGAGTGACCGAGCCACAGCCTAGACTTGAACCTGATTGAACATCTCAGTAAGGATATGAACACAAAGGTACATCAATACCTCCCATCCAACCTGACAGAGCTTGACTGGCACTACTAAGAAGAATTGGAGAAGATCTCCTAATCCAGCCATTGTACCCAAGAAGACTTGATGCTCTAATTGCGTCCAAGGTTGCTTCAACAAAGTACTTATGTACAGACATTTAATTTTTAAAATTTTAAAATATATTTACAGAAATATATACAAATCTATATTTTTATTATAGTGTATTATGTGCAGGTCAATGATTATAAAACAGGATTTTATACATTGTAGGGTAAGGCTGTTATGTCAGAAAATATGGAGAAAGTCTAATGGTCAGAATACTTTATGAATGCACTGTATGCTCATTACCTAACAATAATGTGGCCATACAGTAAGTGGGTCCTACAACCTCTACTGTTTATGTATTCTTTGCCATTGTAATGCAGATGAGATACGATATTTTCAGTCATTGGTCAACCGCTCTATAACTCTTGTCAGTCTTGTTTCCACTATTATCCAATTTGCAACTTATTTTAATAACAATGGTCATGCAAATTTTGGGAACTGCCTTACTTAAGGACTAAAAAGGCATCCAAATTTCTATCTAGCAGAGTGTGAGATAGAATAACATTTGTATTACATGAATTCAGGGGCAACCAAACAAGATGAAAATTAAAGGCGAGATCAGACACACACATTTTAGCATCAGCCAAAAATCAAATCAAAAAGAATACAGCAAGTTAAAACTCTGAAAATCAGCTCAAGGTAGCTAAAAACTTATTAGCAAATGATCTGTTTAAGCATCTGTGTATTTTACTCTTTTCTGTGCTATTTTTGTCTGTGAAATGCTGCTGCACTTTCTTAATAGGTTTGAGAAGAAACTTACAGTATAACACAATACCAGAACATATCCTTCACTAGGTTATTATCTGTTAGTTACATTTACACCAATACCATAGTACATTAGCTGACTTTGTCCTATGTATTAAATTGCAATTTTATAATTCTCAGAATCAAAGTAATGTGTACTTATAGCTAGAGGTGAGAGATTCTTAGTTCTTTTCCTGGTTGGCTTTCTCCAGACGCATGGAAAGATTCTCAGCATGCTTTCTTTTTTCTTTTCAGGGGGTCTCTTTATTTGCCTTTGGCCACAACTGCTGTTTTCGTGCTGTACTGCAGTTTCTGTTTGAGGATTTTACAGGAATTGTCCAGGCATGCAAGCAACATTACGCCTGCTAGGGCAGCTGGTGATATTATTTATTATTGGACTCATCTTTGGAGACTTGCCTTATGATATTGTATATAAGGACACTACTCTTCTACTAGTTATGAGAAAAGCACTATATAAATGTAATGAATTATTATTATTATTATTATTATTATTATTATTATTATTATTATATATCTGTTTTCTAAGATTGCATTGATTTATTTGTTTTTTCTTTGTTACTTATTCATTAATATTCATACATTCTTTTATTGTAACTTTCTCTTTGACATCTTGTAAAGCACTTTGAGCTACATTGTTTGTAAGAAAATATGCTATATAAGTAAATGTTGTTGTTAACCATCTTTAGAAAGGCAAACCTGTGGTTTACGTGGGTCTCTCTTTTGCTTGTCTCCTTGTTATTCCTCAGCAAAAATGGACTAATGGCAACCTCGTCTCAGCTCCAATACAGATGAGTATTCCATCCTTCCAGTTCTGTACAGTTGCCCTTTGGAGTAAAGGGACTGCTTCAATCTCTGTTGTGGTCACTCCTTTTCAGCCATGTGTTCTGGCCCTGGGCAGCAAAATTATTGCCAGGTTAAGCTGTAGCGTGGTAAGAGAAGAACAGTTAGTTAGGGTGTTACACGGTTTTTTAGGGTAGAAAAGTGACCTAGTTATTGGCTTCTTTAGTGAAAATAAGCCCATCCTCCTGGTTGACCACTGGTACAAAGCTCTGTCCATCAGTGTTATTCATGCTTGATTTACGATCCTTTGTTGAGAGGTTCAGTCCATTTTGTACTTTTGAGAGTGATGTTCTTGGATGTTTCATGGACTGGTATCAATCAGATAAGGCTGCAGATAATGCATTCTAAATGGAGGCCCATTTAGGCAGCTTGAGACTTTTTAGCTGGCAGTAAGAGCTTGGTAAAATAAATAATACCTGTCTGTCCTATAACAACACCTTGCCTCTTCCAGGACGGGAGCTATATATTCCATCACTCCATTGGAAGTGAATTCATGGTCAGAACAGAGATAGAGCGCCTCGGTATCTTGCCGAAGCAAATTATCTAGGCAGCCTGCCTGCAATTGATGGTTGCACAGTTTTTGTTACTGTTCTAAACTTTCTTCTTTGCTTTTCAATCAGGAAACGCCCATCTGGTGCCCCAACTTTTTCTCCTGTGGTTGTCCCAAGTTCATACCAGTCACATATTGGCAGGATCACACCACCATGGTAGAGCAGGTGGAACTTGTTGTTGTTACAGTGGTAATTTGATACATTTTAAGTATTGTGTTGGGCAAGGGTTTTTTCAAGTTGTGGCCTTCCGTTTTTGGAATATTTCACAACAGATTCTGTCTGGCACAAGGCTTTCTCTTCCACACATCAGTATTTGGGAATCTCTACTGCACTGTGAATTATACCATGAATATAATGACAAAATGTTTACTTAATGTTTCACAAAGAGATCCATTTGACCCTGGTCTTTGACTTTTTAAACAAAACAACTTGGCATCACCCATTCAAGCTGCTGTTATAGACAAGCACCAGTGAAGAGGAGTCATCAGGCTCATTGAAGTGCATAACTGGATGTGTTGCACTTATTAAGCTAATGTACTTGTGATGTACTCATCCTGTCTCAAGAACAAGTTTGCCTTTTAAAAACTATGTGTTCTGTCTCTGAAAAGTCTTCTCAGAAGAACTCATACTAGCAGGCTAAAACACAGCAAGCCTGTGTAACTTAGAACCAGGGGTTGTAAGAAATGGTCTTGTGCCAACATAAATTATGCTTTGTGGCAGATGCATTCACTACCAAAAAATCTCACAGAAGCATTCCTAAAATTATAGACTTATAATGCTAAAGAACTTTTTACACTTTCTAGTTAACAAAATACCAGAATATTGAGAATGTCTTAATCAAATACAAAAGCATTAACAGATAAGGTACATTTTGTAGTAGCTGAGTAACATAATAAGCTGTTTCAACAGAAAAGGAATAAAGTGTCTTTAAAAGTTCACTTTATAGACATTACGGGAAAAGTTCTGCTTCTTCCTCCTACAGGAATTATACTATAAATAATGTAATAAGAAACACTAAACAGAACTCACTGATTCAATTGAACAAAAAGTGTGTTGAAAACTGTGCAAATTACCAGTCATCTTAGATGTGCATGTGAACATTTATGGGTAAAAGTCTTTGTTTTTACAGTTTTAATTTTAAGCAGTCCCTAATTAGACATGGCAATGAACTCATTTCAAGAGAGCAAACAGAGAAGCAGTGCTTTATGGGTGAATGGCCTTTCACCTCTGTTGATGATAAGTTTGACATGTTGATTTTATTATTTTACAGACATCCTCACTAAGAAGTTTCAAGTTTAAGGAGGGTATTATAATCATTGGGGACTTTAATTATCCGAATATTTACTGGGATAACCTTTCAAATGGAGTTTGTAGAAGTAATCAGTGGCTGTTTTTTAACACAGTATGTTAAAGCACCAATGCTGGGTGAAGCTAGTCTGGATTTAGTATTTTGTAATAATCAAGATAGAACTGACGGTGTAGAAGAGATTGAACCACTAGGGTCAAGTGACCATAATATAATACAATTTTCATTGTTTGGGAAGGGTGCACATATAAACTAACATTTTCTAAAGTAATTTTACAGTAAAATGTTCCTTGTAATTTTACAGTAAATCACTGGCAGTAGAGTTGCCAGCCATTTACTGTATATTTACAGAGAAGCTGCTGTAATTGACATTTACAGTATTATACTGTAATTTCAGAATATAGCATGATACTATATAAATGTAAAGTAAGTGGCTGGCAACTCTGCCAAGGAAACATTTTACAGCGTACATACAGTGTACATTAGTCAAAAGCTTTAGAACACCTCGGTTTTTCTTTAAATTTAATCAGCTGAAATGCACACACACATGCTCAAACCTGCATATGGTGGTGGAGCCATAGCCTATCTGAGAAGCAGTGGATGCAAGACAGAAAACTCTGAATAGGGCACCAGTTTATGACTATTTTTATTTGACATTTTACCTATAATTGACTACATTGCTGTAAATAGAGTTTGCCACTTTTGCTTAAGCCAGATTTATCTGGTCAACTATACTGAATGTTTTATATAGTACTTAAACTTTGCTCAATAGTGTTTTATGCTTCTCATGTTTTCATTTTTTAGATTTTGATTGGTGAAATTGAACACTTTCTTGGAAGTGCAGAATAGGAAAATTGCACATTAGAGGTAAATGACATTTTAAACATATTTTAAATATATAATATTCATGGAATCTTACTGACGCATGTATTATTTTATCTTCAATGAGTTTTATTTAAACTTAAAATGCAACATTATTGCTTTTCTAAGGCAAAGTTAATTAGTCAATAAATAGATTAGCATTTTACTATCACTTGCTTTTGCAGTTGAAGTTATCCAGACTGCATGAAGAGGCAAAGTACTTTGTCCTCCAGAATCTCTTTTTGCATATATAAATGCTGATATTCACACGGTAAACAGTGAATGTTTTAAACATTCAGAATTAAGGGAAAATGATGTGAGAGGAGGAAATGGATATGAGAATATGTGTGGATATACGTATAGAGAAACAGGAAGGCCACTGGGAAAACAGGTGCGTGTTTGTGAAACTGCTCAATAAAATAAAAGGAACGCTTTTGAAAACACATCAGATCTCAATGGGAAAAATATCATGCTGGATATCTATACTGATATAGACTGGGTAATGTGTTTGGAATGAAAGGATGCCACATCGTTTGATGAAAACGAAATTATCAACATAGAAAGGGCTGAATTCAAAGACACCCCGAAAATCAAAGTGAAAAAATAATGCAGCAGGCTAGTCCATTTTGCCAAAATTTCATTGCAGCAACTCAAAATCGTACTCAGTAGTTTGTATAGCCGCCAAATGCTTGTATGCATGCATGGCAACGTTGGGACATGCTCCTAAAGAGACGATAGATGGTGTCCTGGGGGAACTCCTTCCAAATCTGGACCAGGGCATCACTGAGCTCCTGGACAGTCTGAGGTGCAACCTGGTGGCGTCAGATGGACTGAAACATAATGTCCCAGAGGTGTTCTATTGGATTTAGGTCAGGCAAGCATGGGGGGCCAGTCAATGGTATCAATTCCTTCATCCTCCAAGAACTGCCTGCATACTCTCACCACATGTGGCCGGGCATTGTCGTGCACCAGAAGAAACCCAGGACCTACTGCACCAGCATAGGGTCTGACAATGGGTCCAAGGATTTCACCCCGAGACCTAATGGCAGTCAAGGTGCCATTTTCTAGCCTGTAGATGTCTGTGCTTTCCTCCATGGGTATGCCTCCCCACACCATCACTGACCCACCACCAAACCAGTAGTGCTGAACGATGTTATAGGCAGCATAACGTTCTCCACAGCTTCTACAGACCCTTTCACGTCTGTCACATGTGCTCAGGGTGAACCCACTCTCATCTGTGAATAGCACAGGGCACCAGTGGTGGACCTGCCAATTCCGGTATTCTATGGCAAATGCCAATCGAGGTCCATGGTGCCAGGCAGTGAGCACAGGGCCAGCCAGAGGATGTTGGGCCCTCAGGCCACCCTAATGAAGTCTGTTTCTGATTGTTTGGTCAGAGACATTCACACCAGTGGCCTGCTGGAGGTCATATTGTAGGACTCTGCCCATGCTCATCCTGTTCCTCCTTGCCCAAAGGAGTAGATTCTAGTCCTGCTGATGCGTTAAGGATCTTCTATGGCCCTGTCCAGCTCTCCTAGACTAACTGCCTGTCTCCTGGAATCTCCTCCATGCCCTTGAGACTGTGCTGGGAGACACAGCAAACCTTCTGGCAATGGCAGTATTGATGTGCCATCCTAGAGAAGTTGGACTACTTGTGCAACCTCTGTAGGGTCCAGGTATCGCCTCATGCTACCAGTATTAACACTGACCGTAGCCAAATAAAAAACTAGTGAAAGAATAGTCAAAAAAGATGAGGAAGGAAAAATGTCAGTGGCCTCCACCTGTTAAACCATTCCTGTTTTGGGGGTTGTCTCATTGTTGCCCCTCTAGTGCACCTGTTGTTAATTTCATTAACACCAAAGCAGCTGAAACTGATTAACAACCCCCTCTGCTGCTTAACTGACCAGATCAATATCCCAGAAGTTAAGTTAAAGTGTTTCTTTAATTTTTTTTAAGCAGTATCTTATAATTTACAATTGAATTACTATATATTGGACTACATTAGTGCTGCTGCCTCGCAGTTCGGAGACCCGGGTTCGCTTCCCAGGTCCTCCCTGCGTGGAGTTTGCATGTTCTCCCCGTGTCTGCGTGGGTTTCCTCCGGGTACTCCAGTTTCCTCCCAGAGTCCAAAGTCTTGCAAGTTATTTAGATTCTAAATTGTCCCTAGTGCGTGCTTGGTGTGTGTGTGTGTGCCCTGTGGTGGGCTGGCGCCCTGCCCGGGGTTTGTTTCCTGCCTTGCGTCCTGTGTTAGCTGGGATTGGGTCCAGCAGGCCCCCGTGACCCTGTAGTTAGGATATAGCGGGTTGGATAATGGATGGATGGATGGATGGCCTACATTTTTAGAAAAGGAAATGCACCTGTTTTCAAGGAATTACAGTCAACAATCAATTAAGCCTCAAATTTGGTAAAGACCCCTTCACATAATTGTGATGTTTGAAGGTCCTTACTCCAGCTCCAACACTTTCACAATCAGTCCCTTGAAAATTCAGAGTCTCATGTTTGTATTTTCTAGCCAGACATTCTCTTTTAAGTCTCGCTTATCCGCTCAGAAATTTCTGTCGCTCTCATGTTTTGATTAGCCCCTGTGGAAAGGACATAAAGATACACAAAAAAGGTTTGGGGTTCCACCCCATATATTAACAATAAGTTAATAAAGGCTGAATCCGGATTGTGACTGTGGGAAGCGAGTGGTGGGCTTTAAAAGCACAGAACAGAAAGGAGTGGTAGAGAGTCCAGCCCCTCTCAAGGAGATTGGTTCCAGAGTCCACGCTGTGCGTCAAGGTGAGCCAGACTATATCTAGCCGGAACCTCTCAACCTTGCGCACTAGCTCAGGCTCCTTCCCCTTCAGAGAGGTGACATTCCACATCCCAAGAGCCAGCTTCTGTACCCGAGGATCAGACCACCAAGGTCCCCGCCCTCGGCCACCACCCAACTCACACTGCACCCAACCTCCTTGGCCCCTCCTACAGGTAGTGAGCCCATGAGAAGGGGGACCCACGTTGCCTCTTATGAAATTGTGAAATAAAACTAACACTTGAAATGTCCTTGAAAAAAGTTCAGAAACTTTCAGATAATTTTTTTATTAAGTAACTGAAATTCAAGTTGAGACAACAGATATTATGTAGTTATGTATGAGAGCTGATATTTTCGTACATATTTCATACATTCAGTAATATAATTTTTTCAGAAGTTTAATTTTCAATCAAGGTTTATCTGAGGCTCATATATTTGTTTAAAAATACTTACAGATGTAACTTGATGATTTACATTTAAACAAATTCCTCCAAATGAAAACAGAACAAATAATTGCACCAACTACAACATTAATATGGTAAAATAAATACTTTTTGATAGTATACAAAAGGTACCACATAAATGTATCTCAGTTTATATTGTATATGTAAACCTGTTTACTTTCACCATTTAAATGTTTCTGATTTTGTAAAACATTAAAGTTGATGGTACAGGTTTGTAATTACAGGTAACTCATGCTCTGAGGAAACAAAATCTTTGTTTTGTTAGCTTCTCTGAGTGTTACAACTACATAGACTTAAGTAAGGTCTTGGCAAAGAACATGTTTCATTATTTAATAATTGTTGGGGAGTGACATATTTAATAAGAATTAATGGAATAGAACGGAGGGAGGCACACGCTACAGTGGTAGCACTGCTATGTTCACATCCAAGTCCATCCTGTGTGAAGTTTGCATGTTCTCCCTGTGGCCACATGGGTTTCCACCAGGTGCTCCAGTTTCCTCCCACAGTCCAAAGACGTGCAGGTTAGGGTAATTGGTGATGTTAAATTGGCCTCTGATATGTATGTGTGTGTATGTTCACCCTGTTATGGACTAATGACCCATCCGTGAATTGTTTACTGGATTAGACTCCAGCTACCCTGTGACCCTTAGAATGAAGCAGGTTTATAAAATGGACGGATGGATTCTCACAAAAGTAAGATGCAGTAAATCAAAATCTGAACCTGATATACTAACCAATATGAAAAAATTATATTATGAATTGAGAAAAGGTATTTTTGAGTAAATAAGGTATAAATAAATTAAGATTGTTTATATAAATACATTATACAGTCTTATTAACATGTTAGGAGACAATAGCAAGAAAGCCATTTTTGATATAAAAATAGTTAAGACAGTGATGAACACAATTAACATAGACTGATGAGCATGAATAATTAGCCAAGAAACGTCATCACAGCTCAGAAGTATGTATCTTTGTTAGCTGCTTGAGGCAGGGAATTAAAAAGGCTGTAATATCACCAGAGCTTTCAAATCTAACTGATGAGAAACTACGTTAAAGCATTTGGTGAAAGTCGTTAAAACAGTCTTCAGATTATGAATCAAAACGAAAGCCACCAAAAATAGCAGATATTGAAAGAGCATTCTAAATCAGCACTAGTCAGGAATCAAACTGGGTCCCAAACATTATGTGGTGGCCATCGTACCTGCTTTACCTCATACCTCAGTGAACTGGCGATCTCAATGCTGTAGCCACTAAAATGAAATCTTTGCTTCTTTTCTTAAGCTGAGGAAATTCTTCAGCTGTACAGAATCACAATATTGGATTATCTGCAGTTTGATGTCTGCCAAAATAGCAGCCAGTCGCTTGAATCCTCTCATTGTTGTTTCCTCCAACTTTATTTGATCTAACCTTTCATATAAGATTTTTTTTTTATGGAGTATGCAGTGTAAGGGAATATCTGTGGTTTTCAGAGCTTTGATTTTGAATAGAGACATTCTGAAATTACAAGCTCCAGACAGCTACCCAGTGAACTTCTGCTCTGCTGCCTTATCAATATGTCATCTATCAAAACTTCCTTATTAATCCCACTCTGTCCAACTCAGAGTTATGGGATCCAGGATTTATCCTTGCAGCATGGATTTTGCTGCCTCCACCAGGGCGACAGTCTGTTACAAATATATGAACACACCCATGCTGAATCAGTTTTGAGTCACCAACCAACCTATGATCCCTGCCTTTGGGGTCATGGAAGAAACCCAGAGTACCAAATTAGAACAATCATAGACACACAGCAGACATGCAAATTCCATAAACAAACAATGTTTTGGAATGAGATTTGAACACATGACTCTAGAGCTGTAAAGCTGTGTGGTATAGCGGGTCCACAGCTCCCATCAAAGGCCAGTTTTAAAATAAATAATCACCGCGCTTGCAGCTTGGTGAAGGGGCGTGGTGGTTGTGTGGCTGAAGCGGTTCTCAGGGCGATTCGTGATGTGGGCGTTTTTCACCTTAGTGCACAGGTGAGAAATGGTCCGCATCCATGATTGTTCCTGGGGCTGCTGATTTGCCACACAACCACCACGCCCCTTCACCAAGCCGCAAGCACGGTGATTATTTATTTTAAAACTGGCCTTTGACAGGAGCTGTGGACCTGCTATACCACATTCTATCCCCCATAAGCCTCCAGCTGCACGGGAAGGCTCCACGCCACTGCCAACCCTGTGCAACTGGAGCCCAGGTCCACAGCTCGGCCACTCTACAAACTACACTGCACTAAAACAAATAAAAGCACTAAAACAAATCCCACAATAAAACCAACCCAAGCCCCCTTTATAAAAACAGGACATTAAAAGAATAAGAACTTTTAAAAGACAAATAAAAACAATCAATAAATAGATGTCCATAAAAAAGCTCTGTCCATTAAAATGTCCTCCTCCGGCTTGGGTCCGTGGGTTCTTTAAAATCTGGCACCAATCCTGCTTGCTGCTCAGTCTCTTCTTCTGTCCCCACTGCTAGCTCATCCCACCGCTGCCACCAAATGTAACGATGACGGGTTCAAGGGCTCCCGGACAGAAGATGGGAGCGTGCAGCAAACTTGCATCATCACAAGCAGTAGTGCAAACCACTGTGATACTAATATTAATATTTAACGTATGACATCAGTGTTTATAAGCTGTCCTAAAGTGTGATAAAAACTCCCTTATGACTTTATATGTCTACTACTGCTATGCATGCTGAAGTTGCTATTACTCTTTGTTGACTATTTTTGTGAAGGGTACACTACTTTATCTGTCTCTAGTTCAATTCAAGTTTATTGTACTAAGAAGGAAATTTCATTTTTCAAAAGATTTTTACAGAAAGACTAAGAACTTAAATCATCAAGCATAAACTTGGTACAAATAAATAAAGTAACTCACTAATTATAATACTTAAAATAACACCACAGTATACATATTATATATGAAAATTACACCCGAAATTAAAACTTAACTGATGACTAAGATTTAAGTCGGTGGATATTTATTAAACCAACTTGGAATAAGGAAGTATTGAACTTGTTTCTTTTTATCCTCAGGAGCTTGAACCTGTGACCTGATGTCAACAATTGGAATTATGAATATTGTAATATAGTTCTGTCTGACAGGATGCACTCCACAATTGCTGCTTATAAAACAAGTCTATCAGATTTGATTGCTGGAACCTTGTGATTTTACTGCTCTACTTTACAATTGCATTTATGTCATTTTTGTTGCTAACATTAAGATCTTCAAACTAAGCAAGCAGAACCTAAGTTAATAATAATAATAATAATAATTCATTACATTTATATAGCGCTTTTCTCAGTACTCAAAGCGCTATCCACACAGGGAGGAACCAGGAAGCGAACCAACAATCTTCCACAGTCTCCTTACTGCAAAGCAGAAGCACTACCACTGCGCCACCTAAGTTAAGGCACTCAATTCAAAATGTAGAGAAAATTTACATCATCTAGAATTCACATTTAAAAAGACTCAACCTTGTTAGACACTACAGCCACTGTTGTCATTTTTTGCAGACTGCATCTGTATTTTGATTAAAAGTCAGTTATGGGCCTTTGATTGTCCCAAGATAAAATGTCTGCTACTTAGTCTTTGATGATTATTTCTTGTGGGCAAATGATTTTTCCTCTAAAATAAACTGTTAGTTCTTTGGTTTTGTAACATTAAGTTGTGTACATCACAGCATTCAACAAAATCTTTTACCACTGGGCCAAGACTTAACCAGGCTTACAATCACTGAGTCATTTACAAATTTTAAAATGAATTTAGTTTTTTGCAACAACTGTTAGTGTAAATAATGTAAAAAAGAGATGAGATAATACACATCTGAAGTTAGTCTGTCAATGAGAGCAACAGGCCAGGCCATTAAACTATTAACTTTCAGCCTTTGAAATCTGTCTGTTAAAATGTTAGTCAGCTACCCTGTAGCACTGCCACATAGAAAATGTTATGTGTTTGCCACTTATCTGTCCGGTCTGCTTGTGCAGACAAAGAAGTTAACCCATACATGTTTTTTTAGAATAGACAGGTGATTGACAGAAGCACCCTTGATGGCTGGACTTCTGGTTTCGGATTTAAATCGCATAAATCGCTTTCCAAAAAGAGTAGGAGGACAACAATCGGAGGAAAAAGACTGGCAACCTAGCTAAACGGATCAGCAGCTGCATTGGCAATGTAAAAGGAAATACACCTAAAAAGACATGTTTAAATAAGTGAAGATCAGCATTTGTCTCCAGAGATGTGAATTCTGTGAATCCTGCATTGGTCTTAGTTATGACCAGCAGATCTGGGTGAGCCTGTTGAAGTTCTTTTTTTATTATGATGCAGTACTGACTGTAGAAACGTTTTTACATATAAACATTTAGATTATTTCATTGTTCAGCTTCTACAATTCGTCCATTCAAACATAATAAGACAGATTGAACTCTGGACTATTGAGTGAACATTGGGAGGAGCTGGGCTATGTATTTCACTGTATATATATTTATTCACAATTGTAGGGGTTATTGTGTGTTTAGGACGAAAAAGATCTTTGCTGCTTTCATCTTTGTGTCTTTCTTTTTTAAACATTTATTTTTTTCTGGCTTTGCTAAAATTTCCTTGTGTATGTCTTTTATACCTACACTGTGTATATACATTTGACTGTTTAAAGTCAATTATATCGAAAGGAGATGTATGGCGGGGCTGTTCATTGGGTGATACTGGCCTATCCTTTTATTAGCGACCTTATTCTTTAGGAAGGTGAGCAGTATTAATCGGTCAGGTTTGAGCATATTGATTCTGATTTGCAACAATCCTACCAACTTGTAGTGGCAACACTCCAGCTCTCCATTTCGCTCACGTTGCAAGGCACTCCCTGAAGTCACATAAACACGAGCTTAAGAATCCTTCGAGATGTAGATTCAACAGCTCTTTGCCAGGTTTGATTCGGCTATCTCTACTTCTTGTCGTGCCTTTTGTGCCCCAGGTTGAGTCAGCTTTCATTGTCTCCTGCTCCAAATGACAATAACGATGATGATGATGGAACCTGGGAACACCGACAATAGAAGCAGGGGCCCAGGTCATCTCCACTTCCTTAATCTAGCATCGTCACCCACGACCGCTTCGACCCTCTCCACTCCCCTGATGTCCCTGCAGACAGTTTTGACATTGTTTGTAAAAGATACTCAATCTTGCACCAACTGAATTTAACGGTTACCCGACTTTAAAATATTTGTGTCGTGTTTCCCGGGGATAAAAGTTAAAGATGTAGAAATAAGAGAGAAGCACAAGGGCAGGACTATTGGGAAAACTGTAATTTAATTCAATATCAAAAGTTGGAACTCCTGAAGACAGATTTCACATCCTACATTTAGGCCACGAAGTAGAGGACTCTCTACTCAGCTGCAAGAATAACTCTGTAGATCTGATGAAACTTACAGTTGACTCTTGGCCTTAAACATATGGATGAGAACCTTTTGCAAAAGGTAAAACATCAGCTTCGTTGACAACTGGGACATCTTCTTTGAGAGACAGCTTTTCTTCAGACATGATGGCCTGCATCCAAACAGATTCGGCACATGGGTCCTTTCTGACAATACTAGGGGGCTCCGCCCCCTGCTCGCTTCGCTTGCCAACCCCTGGCGTTGGGGCATGACAAAGAGTGAGATGTATGAATTAGATATAGAATAGTGTGCAGGTTTGGATGATGCCTATATAAATAAAAAATAGAGTGTTTGGCATAGAGTAATGTTTTATTGGAATATTTCTTTGTATACAACATTAGTAGTAAAGATGGTGTCTTGTCTTTGAATGAGTCTTCCTTGGCATGGATCATTTATAAATTTAACTTTAACGTCAGATGAACGTCGAACACGTGAGAAGGCAACATAAAGTTGTCCATGTCCAAAAACGGGCTCAGAGAGGTAGATGCCAACCTTGTCCATGGTTTGTCCTTGTGATTTGTTGATGGTCATGGCAAATGCAGGTTTAATGGGGAACTGTCGGCGTTTCAATGTAAAAGGTAATTCTAGGTCAGAACTCGTAAGGTCAATTCTAGGAATGAGAACAGTATTGTTAGCATGTGAATCTGAAAGAACTGTTGCTTGAATAACATTGTGTGTCATGGTGTTGACGACTAACTGTGTGCCATTGCATAAACCCTGTTTAGTGTTAAGGTTTCTTAATAGCATGATTATTGTTCCGTTTTTTAAGGGTAAGGTTGTGTTGTGGTCATCCGTCCGGGTTAATAGTGTTCAAATATTCTATGGGGAAATTCAGATGTTCATTGTCGTCATCAGAGTCAACTTTGTCAGAGCTTAGAAAGAGCCGTGTCTCTCCAGGAAGTAATGAAATGACCTGGTTATTAATGTGATTAACATTAATATTTTTTGGACATAATATAGTGCGTTGTGTTAACCACATATGCGAAAGCAGTATGGGCCATTGCCTTTTGGTGGCCTGATATGTACTCCGGTAGATGCAAAAGCAAATGAACTATTGTAGGATCTAATGCAGTTCATAAAGTTTTTACTTTCAGGCACATCGTTAGTTAGAAGCTTCTGTAGATATTCAGGATATGAATGTAAAGGAGGCAGTCTAATCTGCCCCTTTTTACAACAACGTGTAAATTTATTATTTGTATTGCCAGTTGTTTCTTCTGGGAAGTTAAGTGAATGACAATGATTGCAAATGACATTCATTAATCCCAATGAATTTTCCTCAATAGTGGACTCATTATTGAAGGCGTTGTCAGCCAACTGGCGTAAGCGTTTAGCAGGTGTCTGGCGTTGATGTCTGCGACGGGCATGTTTTTCTTGTGGCGTTTGAGTGCTGCGTTGTTGCATGTCCATTATTTCTGACGCGCTATTTTGGAGTTTTAATTGATTCGTCTCCGCTTTGCGAAAAGTCCGTTTCAGTCTACGTCGTGCATTGTTTGTATCGAGCCTTGTCCGTTTTTGTATGTCGTTCAGTTGAGCTTTCTGCTTCTGGAGTCTTGCTTGCTTTTTTTCTGGCAGGTCATATGCGCGTTGTACACGTCTGCGTTCATTTATTCTGTCTCTTCGCTCCCTTTTTTGTATGTCTGAGACGCGAGCTCTTTCTTTTGAAATCGTGCTTGTTTCGATGCAGCACTTTGAGACGCGCGCTGTATGCGTCTACGTTCATTGTGTCTGTCCATTTGGGCACGTCTCTGTAACGGGGTTACTTGAGCTTTGCTTTTTTTGATCCGAGACATTTTTTCTCCCGGAGTTTCCGAAGCGCGTTGTATGCTCCGCCGTGTATTTTGTTGTTTCATTCGTGTGCGGGTGTTTTGTCCCGTTATCCGATCCAAATCGTTTTGTACCCGTGACCGTGTATTCATGACTTGTTTGTTCCTCAGCGTGCGAAATATGGATAAGTAATAAGGAGGATCGCACTCACTGTTAATATGGAGCCTTTTCTGCAGTTGAACGGTTAATAGTGCTTTATTGTAAGGAGATCCACCTATGCTGCCTAGTGTGAAGGTGTTGAGATGACGTATGTTTAATATGGACGTTTCCTTTAGATATGTGGCTTTGGGTGTCACTTCTTATTGATGTGTGGGGGGGGGGGGGGGGGGGGATGGGTGAGGATTGTTGTTGCGCGAGCGTCTTCTTTCTTTTTGTGTTCCAGGGGCTTGTTGAATCCCCCTCTTTGTGTGTGTCCCGTCCGTTGCTTGTAGGGTGTGTTGGGTTGTTTTGTGTTCTTTTTTTTTGTGTTCCAGGGGCTTGTTAAATCCCCCTCTTGGTGTGTGTCCCATCCGGTGCCTGTAGGGGGTGGGGGGGGGGGGGTCTTGCTGTTGTGCGCGAGCGTCTTCTTTTTTTTTGTGTGCTAGTTTCGTGTGCAATGGGTTTCGTGCGGTGCCTGCGTTTGACTACTTTTTTCTGTGCCTTTTCCTTTTTTCTGTGCTCGCGTCGCCTCATTTCTTTGACTCCTTTTTTCTGTGCTCACTCCTTTTTTCTGTGGTCTTGTCCGCCTCTCGCGGCCCCTCATCCGCCTCTCGCGGCCCCTCATTTCTTGGTGCGCCTGCGCAGTACGTCTTTTTGCGGCTACGGCCCATGGCCGGATGTCCCTGCGTCCATCCGGTTTAGCATTCTCGGTTAGTAATATGGATCTCAAAGGTAAACTGTCTTTCTTGATTATGTAATTTTAGTTCTAATGTTTGCTATAATGACATGTTAGGCACTGTATTAGCACTATAATAACATACCATAGTCTAACTAAAAACCTAGATAAACTGTATAAATGTGAATAGCTTAATTATCATTTCACCTATAGATGTTCATTGTATTAGAACTATAATAACAGAATATAGATTAAATAAAAAAATCTGCACAAAGCGGCATAAACATGAATAACATAATGATCATTTCAAGGTGCCATAACACTCCCATTCAGCTCTGCTCTTCCGAGACCTTAAATGTGGCTTTACTAAATATTACAGCATTAACCAGCAGGACATGTT
This sequence comes from Erpetoichthys calabaricus, assembly GCF_900747795.2. Lineage (NCBI taxonomy): Eukaryota > Metazoa > Chordata > Cladistia > Polypteriformes > Polypteridae > Erpetoichthys > Erpetoichthys calabaricus. The sequence goes on from NC_041394.2 coordinate 117,411,670, forward strand.
ACATCCACTATCTCATCAGTGATAAGAATAAAAGACTTTTTTACATGAAGTGAAATATGGCTCAGCTAAGATTATATGGCAGTGTTAATTTAAACAGCACCTCTAAATTACAGTTTTGTTCATTCAGTTCACCAAGGCAAAAAAAAGTCAGGGGTTTAGAAAGTATTTACTTGAGCCAATTAAACTGTAAAGAGGCTGGTTTTTGGTACTTTCACGTCTTTTGTGTATCTTGCTGTGATAAATCAAGGAGTGTTGCTGTCTCTCATTTAGACCTCCAAAATATAATTTGTCTTTTATTAAGGAATTCTCAGACTTTTTATCTATAATAATTAGGGATGCACCGATACCGAAACGGGTATCTGGTATCGGCCTCAATACCACATTTTCTAAAGTACTCGTACTCGTTAAAAGTCCCCCGATACTGGGGACCGATACCACGGTCTGAGAAATGTCTATGTTTGAGCGGCGTGTAAGGGGTTAATCACAGGCGCCGAGTGCCCGCCCCCAGGCCCCGGCTGCAGCTCAGAGCGGGGAGAAGGTGAGGCGAGACATGTCAGCTGTGTGGAACTATTTCAAAGTGAATGAAGATGACAAAACAAAGGCGGACTGCAAATTGTGCTCAGCGAAATTGTCCAGAGGAGGCTCAAAAGGTAGTGCATTTAACACAAGTAATTTAATCAAGCACCTAAAATCCCAACACGACAATGAGTACAAAGACTTTACCCACGCTTCTAAACCAACTTACTATGGGAACACCCACGCTGCAGCAAACTCTTGCAAGACGAGAGAAAATGTCCAGAGACAATCCACGTGCTGTGAAAATAACACAGGCAATTATCGAGTACATTGCATTGAGTGACCAGCCACTCTCGGAGGTAGAAAATGTGGGATTCCTGCGTCTCCTCCATGTTCTGGAGCCCAGATATGATGTCCCAAGCCGCCGCTACATGACTGACACGGAGCTGCCTAAACTACACGACTCCGTGAAAAAACATATCCACAGCCTACTGCAAGCCTCCTCTGCGTTTAGTTTCACCACGGATATTTGGACAAGCAGTGTTAGCCCCGTGTCGCTAATTAGCCTAACCTCCCAGTGGATAGACAAGAGTTTCACGCCGCAACGAGCCATATTACATGCGAAACAATTCCGCGGCTTGCACACCAGCCAGGCTATAGCGCATGTGTTTGAGGACCATGTTATCCAAAGCGGCAGAGTTTACAACAAACTGAAAAAAATACTTGAGTTGCACTGTCACTGTTTAAATTTTTTTTTATAATTATTTATTCTGTAATATGTTGCATACAACATGCTTTTCATTTTAAATAAATGTTCTTAATTCCAAACTAGTCCCTTGTTTTTTTTGTTAAATTATATGACTAAAGCTGTTACCTGTAAATTTAAATCATGTTTTTATTAAGTACTCGGTATCGGCGAGTACTGAAATGCAAGTACTCGTACTCGTACTCGTTTTCCAAAAAAGTGGTATTGGTGCATCCCTAATAATAATAACTAACTATGACATATTCCTAATTGTAGGCGATTTCAATTTTCATGTGGATAACCAATGTGACCCGAAAGCAGGAGAATTCTTGCTTCACTCTTTTCATCTTAGTCAGGCAGCCCACACAAAAGGAAAGACACATGCTGGATTTAGTTATTTCAAAAGGATTAAAAGTTGATCGGTATATCAGATGATTTTTGCATATTATTTGATGTAGAAATACTGATAACAACAATTAATGAGAAGCATATTTAAAAAAATGTTATTTTGATCTGCAGCTTCAGTGTTTTCTAATAATCTAAACAATCTGTTCAGTTGTAGTGCTTACATTAATAGTGCTAATAGTGTAACCAGTAAGATAGAAAATTTTAATGCTAAGGTGACAGCTGCAGCTGATATAGTGGCACCTGAAAAGACTGTTAAGTAATCCTCAAGTGCTATCATACCTTGGAACACACTAAGAGTTTCTGATTTAAACAGAACATCCAGAGAGCTGAATGTAAATGGAGAAAAACTAAATTGATACTCCATTATGAAATATTGTATACACAAATAACTGAATATAACAATGCAGTCCACTTTGAGAGGCAGTCCTATCTCTCGAAAATTATAAATGATAATGCTGTTAACCCAAGACTTTTATTTTCAACCATTAATCATCTCCTGAACCCAGCTGACTCAATGGAATGCCTCCTAAAACTACTAGTGAAACGTGTGAGACATTTGCTAAATTTTTAAACATAAAATAAAGGATGTTAGAAATAATATATAACACCCCCCAAAATGAATCCTGCTGAACTCCAGCATGCCCTTTTTAAGTGAGTTATATTTTTTCATGGAAACAGATCTACCTGAACTACGTACAATAATTTCTCAAGTGAAACCCTCCACCTGTATCCTTGACCTAGTATCAACAGGCTTTTTCAAAGAAGTCTCCAGTGTGCTAGTTGATAGCGTACTTGACATAGTGAACTCATCATTATATACCGGGGTCTTCCCTGAGTGTCTGAAGACTGCAGTTGTTAAACCCCTGCTGAAGAAAAAAATATCCTCTGTCTTTGACAATTTTAGACCAATTTCTAAACTACCATTCTTAAGTAAAATTCTATAAAAGACATTTTAAAACAGCAAATTATTTGATTAAACATTCTATTCTTGACAAGTTTCTGTCAGGTTTTAGAACAAATCATGGTACAGAAACTGCACTGGTTAAAATAGTTAATGGTTTGCAGCTTAATGCACATAGAGGCTTTATATCTGTTCTTGATCCATTAAACTTGAGTGCAGCATTTGACACCATAGACCACAATATTCTTATAAATTGCCTTAGACAATTGGTGGGCTTCTCCTGAAGAATTTTAAATTGGTTTCAGTCTTATTTAACAGATAAAAAATTCTTTGCTATTTATAGAAATCATATTTCAGAGATCCATGATATTCTATATGGTGTACCACAAGGATCTATTCTGGGTCCACTGTGTAGAAGAAGAATGTTCTCCTCAGCACTATGTGTTTCTTTGTGTTTGTAAAACTATTTTGTAACTTGCCAGTGAGAGACGCTTTGGCTTATGAATTAACAAAAAATATGTTATTCCAGGGTTCAGGAGAAATAGTGTCCACTATGAATAAAATGTAAGCTGTTTCTTGTTTTTCCTTTGCTCAGAGTGAATGTTTCAGGGACAAGGTCACAAGGCTGCAGAACTGGACATGTAGTTTATGCAAAGGCGTCTCTCCTGTGCTTAGCTTCCAAAACACAGATAATGCTTAGCTCAACAGACATATTGTTTAACTTTGCTGTTATGATAAGGATGTTCTTTCTGTCTTATTAATCATGAGATGCTGAAGTATAAAAAACCCCTCCTGGCTTTTGCTCGGGGTTCAATTGAGCTTTGCGGCTATAGGTTATACTCTTTTGAATCTCTGCTTACTGCGACTCCAAATAAATAAATAAACGAGAATTGAGAAAATATTATCTGTCTGCTTTTCAGTGTGCATTTTTTTCGTCCACAGTTTTTGGCGCCCGAACGTGGGGCAGGTGACGGGCAGACGACTCCCTGGGCGGGTTCGTCCAAGTGGACCGATTTCCGGGATCGAGGACCAGCTCCGGTAAAAGTTAGGACTGGCCAACCTTGGGCGTTTTCCTGCGTGGGGAGTCGCTGACCTCCTCCTGACCGAAACGAAAAGCAACTGGACGGGATTTTTCCAGGCAGGCAGAAGGAGTCGCGGTGAGTAGATTCGGGGGATTCCCGTTGGTTTGACTGGTGTGCTGGAAGAAATAGAAGTATACGGGGGAAAGAAAAAAGAAAATAATAATAAAAGAGAATAAAAAATAAAAAAGCATGCTAAAAGAATAGAGAATTATACCGTATCGACCTAGAAGGGTTTTAGGGATTCATAGAGAGTGACGGCACAGTGTGAATGCTAGTAAGTCATCCCTTAAGAATTCGAGTAGAAAGGACCGAGTGGCACGTTCCTATATTAAGAGGAATAGGGGTGAAAGGGGCAGTTAGAGTACGTGTGAAATTTGAAGAGGGGAGGTTGATTTCCACTTGTCAACTGGTTGATTCCGGGGACGACAAGTGGAACGAGAAATAATCGGGGATTGGGTTGCTCTCTATTGAAGGCCTGCCGCTTACTATGGGAAATTGTAATGGCACGCCAGTCAAACAGGTCCCCCAGGGTCCTCAAAACTTAATGTTAGAAGGATTGTTTTCGGAGAATCACCAGGCTCCAAGCACGTCCGCGGGATTTAAGGGCAGGTCCCCTAGAAAGTTTATAGAAAAGAAAACTGGGTTGGATTTTACAAAGGCATGTAGGAGGTGGAATAAACAGAGCGGTGGAAAATGGCCAATTGAAGGCACGTGTAATCTATGTGAAATACAAGAAATTAGAAAGATATTGTGCATAAATACACAGGGCTGTTGCAAAGGAGGACCCTACCGAATGGACATGTTTGATAGATGGGAACTAATAATTAAAGATCGCACATTGGAGGCTATACAGAAACGAAATGAGTTATTAGCTGCAGAAGTTAAAACACGGAAAGAAAAAGAGGAATTACTGATAGCTTTACAGAAAGTGCAAGCAGATTCAGGACCACAACTGGATGAGAGGCGGAAAAAGAGCGAGAAAAAAGATCCGTTATTTCCCGTATTTGCTTCTGCACCATCCACACGCCATCCGGAGCCCCCACCTCCTCCAGCGCCCTCTGCTCTAGAATTAAAAAGCGATCCCTCGGGATTCGACTTTTTTGATCAAGGATATATTTATGATCCTTCCTTACACACTGATGCAGGGGATGACAAAGGTAACACAATGGGCGCGGGGGTTGAGTTTCATGATCCCAGATCTTCTGTTTCACAACGCACCAGAAGTCGAACCCTTATCCACTCACCATCTTTCCACTCCCCATTCAGACCCTCTAAAACCCCCTACCCTCTATTTTCATGCCCTTTAATTGAGATTCCAAATCCACGACATGATCCTACAATCCCTGCAGGAACTAATAATCCCACTACTGTACTGATACAACGTAACTGGGATATTCAAGAGCTGAAAGACGTTGTTTCTGAATTGCCTGATCCCAAAGTTGTTGGTGGGTTAACATTCGTGGACCAGCTACAGCGGCTAGATGATATGTATAAACCCAGTGCCGCAGAGTGGACCCAGGTGCTACGAAGAAAACTGGGCACCACTTGGGCCACTGTTAATCGGGGACAACACAACGGAGTACCCTGGCAATGGAATGAGGCATTGCCTCGAGGACAAAACAATGACGAAGCTTTCCTTGTTCAGTGGGAGCGCGTGACAACGTTGATTGAGGAAAAATATAAAAAGGCCACTGACTGGTCCCTTATCTCCACTGCAAAACAGAAGAAAGATGAAACGGTAGATGAATGGGCACATCGTGTTCAGGATTTGATGACGAACCATTCTGGTTTAGACAATCCAGACGACCGTATCAAAGCTTCAGTTCCTCCTTTTGTTTCAGGACTGAGAAGTGATATTCAGAATAAAGTCCGCACTTCTTGTATTAGCTGGGAGTGTGCCAGTTTCGACGAAGTGAAACGACATGCAGAGCACGCCGAACGGCAGACAAAGCAGAAGGAGTCAGACACACAGCTTAAGCTGATTGCAGCACAAATGAATTATTATACAGGTGGAGCCATCCCAGGCAGAGGTCGGGGACGAGGAGGATTTTTCCGGGGACTAGGGCGTGGACGGGGTCGAGGTCGCGGATATATGCTACCTAATTCAAGTGGATCGCCTTCTTGGCCACCTCCCCCTCCAGATTCAAATGCTGCACATTATGCCTGTTACAGTTGTGGTGAACTTGGACATTTCCGCCGTGATTGTCTGCATGGACGCCGTCCCCCTCCTCCATTGCCTGCACCTGAAGACATTCCTTATTCCTAGGAATTCGCAGGGACCCCCAGCCACTTTCTTCAGTTGCCTTTGCTCACTCACAACTCTGAAACGGATCCATTATTGACTCTGTTAGTAAATGGCACTGAAATTATCTTTCTTGTGGACACGGGAGCTACGCGCTCCACCCTTTCACTAACGGAGGTCCCTGCCTCGAACAACACCGTGACTGTACTCACTGCTTCTGGACAACCGCATGTTTTGCTGGTGTCAAAACCTCTTCGAGTTCAGTTACATTCCGGTGGTTCCACATTGACACACCGATTTCTTTTGAATCAGCTCTGTCCAGTTAACCTCTTAGGACGGGATCTCATGACAAATTTTCTCTATCCATTACTATGACGGCACAGGGCTTTTTCTGCTCCTCTCCCAAGTTACTGTGCCAACTCGCCCCCCGCCCCAAACCCTCATTTGCAGCTTGGACTTTGACTGTTTCCTCGCATAACATCCTCCTCGATGCCCTTCACACTGTTCCCTCCTGTTTATTTCCCTTCTTCCAGGTCCCTGACACCCTCCATTGTACTGCCCAATATTTCCCTGCAGAGGTGGACACCCCATGGCTAGAATCTTTCCTTTCTTCAGGTACCTGCCCCGAAACCCTTCACATTCCATGTATTTTTATTTCATCAGCACACGCTGCTGCCTCTGTTCATCTCACATGCTCACAAAACATTTTTTATCTAGGTGGTTCAGTCCCCCATGTCTCTCTGGCCAAATCTAGCACTAAACACTGGGTAGATATTGGGGAATGGGTGGGGCAATGTCTTAATAGAGCGGACTGGCTGCACGTTGCTCCAGGTATCTTTGATACCTCGGATCATTTAATAACAAAAGTTGTGCTTCAAACTGATTTTTTAGTACATCGTGTGCTGTGCCGTCCTTCCGTTTCTGTTTTTTCATTGCAAACCACCTCTCTCCCTTGGCTCTCTTCCCTCCCTGAGTCCCTTTGGTCCCAAGGGAAGAATGATTTTGGTAGGATAGCCCATTGTGAGCCCCTGGTGATTCACCCGAAATCTTCCTTCCGCCCGTACCGTGCCCAGTATCCTTTGTCCCCAGAGGCAGAGGCTGGCATTGCCGCTGTACATTCTGATCTCGTGAGGCGAGGAGCGATTATTCCAATTACATACTCTCCGGTCAACTCCCCCATTTTACCTGTAAAAAAGGCTGATGGCTCATGGCGTTTTGTTCAAGATCTACGTAAAATTAACTCTGCGGTTTTTCCTAGAACACCTATTGTTCCTAATCCTTCAACTATTCTTTCCACGATACCCCCGTCTGCCCGGTACTTTTCTGTTATTGACCTTGCTAACGCTTTCTTTTCTATTCCCGTTCACCCTGATTCTCAATTCTGGTTTGCTTTTACCTTTCAAAACCGCCGCTGGACCTGGACCGTCATGCCTCAGGGATATACTGAAGCCCCTTGTGTTTATGGCCAAGCACTTGCTCAAAATTTAGAAGGCTTTTGGCCAGAAAGAGACAGTGTATTGATACAATATGTAGATGATATACTCTTATGTAATTCGACTAAAGAAGACTGCGCCCGTGACACTGAAAACTTGTTATTTTTTTTAGCGGAAAATGGCCATAAAATTTCTAAGGCAAAACTGCAGTTAATTCAAACAACTGTAAGATATCTAGGTCATGACATTTCTTGTGGTACCAGAGCGCTCTCTAGCGATCGCATTAACATCGTTCAGAAGCTTCCCAGACCTGTCACAAAACAACAGGTTATGTCTGTATTGGGCATTTTTGGATACTGCCGGCAATGGGTTTTAAATTACACTGAACTGGCACAGCTGTTACAAAATTTGGCGAACACCCCTGGCCTACCTCTTTATGGCCAGGTACAATGGACTGTGCAAGCTGAGAAAGCTTTCTGCACTTTAAAGAGTGCTCTTTTGTCCGCGCCTGCATTGGGTCTGCCTGACTATTCTCGTCCATTCACTCTGTTCGTGGACGGAAAGGGGGGATTCATGAATGCAGTTTTAACACAACTACATGCAGACAAACAAAGGCCAATAGCCTATTTTTCGAAAAAATTGGATCCTGTAGCTACAGCTCTTCCACCTTGCCTTAGGGCTGTGGCTGCTACAACTGAAGCTGTACTGGCCAGTACGGATATTGTGCTCATGAGCCCCCTAACAGTAAAGGTACCTCACGCCGTTCATTCTATTTTAGTACAGGCTAAAACCTCACATCTCACAACTGCAAGAGCAATACACTATCAAAATGTACTCTATACTTTGTCCAATGTCACTGTTGAAAGATGCTCTACCTTAAATCCAGCCACTCTTCTTCCAACTGAAGAAGACGGAGAGCCACATGACTGTCATGATGAAATAGCTAAAGTTGTAAAGCCTAGACTAGACCTACATGAAACACCGTTAGATATTGGAGAATTAATTTTTGTGGATGGATGTTCTTTGCGATTGGAAAATGGAACACCCTCGACCAGCTATGCAGTAGTGAAAGGTGGCCACCTGCTGGAAGCCAACCGAATTTCATCAAATTTAAGCGCGCAGGCAGCTGAATTGATAGCTATCACCCGAGCATGCCAGTTGTCCGAAGGGAAAATTATAACAATCTATACGGATTCCAGATATGCTTTTGGAGTCTGCCATGATCATGGAGCCTTGTGGAAATTAAGAGGATTTAAGACCAGCGCTGGCAAACCGATCCAACATCAAAAACTGATTGAATCCCTCTTAATAGCTATAACTAAACCATCAAAGTTAGCGATCGTTAAATGTCAAGCTCACACAGGAAAACAAGATCCTGTCAGCAAAGGAAACGAATTAGCTGATCACTTTGCTAAACAGGCTGCATATAATAACACACCAATCTCTTTATTCCAACAGAGAAATAACCAGGACCCTGATAATCAACTTGTTTCTTTACAGAGTGCAGCCACGGACAGAGAAAAAAGAACATGGTCCAAAGAAGGGTCCCTCTCTGATGGAGTCTGGACCCATAGGCAAACTAACAAACCTTTCCTCCCAAAGGCTTCTTTCCCAGGTATGGCAAAAATCGCTCATGGTCTAGACCATGCTGGAAGGGACGCCATGATTCAGGATGTTGAAAAACACTGGGAAGCTGCAGGCTTCTCTACATATGCAGAGCAGTTCTGCAGGCGCTGTGCATTATGTCAAAAGTTTAATGTAGGGAAAGGCACCCAGGTAAGTCCCGCCGTTACACCTAATCCGATGGGTCCGTTTGAACACCTTCAAATGGATTTCATTGAACTAACTCCGTCTAAAGGTTACCGTTTTTGTTTAGTAATTGTTGATGTGTTCTCCCGATGGGTAGAAGCTTTCCCTGCTAAACACGCTGATGCTAAAACTGTAGCTAAAGCTTTAATCAAAGAAATTATTCCTAGGTGGGGCATACCACAGAAATTACAAACTGATAATGGCACTCATTTTGTGAATTCCATTATAAATGAACTTACCACCTGGCTCCAGATAAATGTGCATCATTATTGCAAATACCACCCCCAGAGTGGAGGCATTGTGAAACGGTGCAATGGCACCCTAAAATCTAAATTAGCCAAAATCTGTGAGCAGACAAATTTATCCTGGCCGGACGCTTTACCTCTGGCCTTAATGGGATTGAGGGGTAGAACACACCGGCAATTAGGACTGTCGCCGTTTGAAATTCTGACCGGACGACCCATGCCTGTGGGCATGGTTATGGGAAATGTTAACCTGCACACTGTGGACAATGATCTTCTATCTTGTCTTACAGGTCTCCGAGTTTCTCTGAAAGAAGTCCACGAGCAGGTTAACCAGGCCTGGAGGACTAATCTTCCATCTAAAGACACGCCGATTCCCTTAGGCACTTGGATCCTCGTCCGTGACACTCGGAGGAAACATTGGCATCAGCCGAGGTGGAGAGGACCGTTCCAAGTTCTTCTGTCCACACCACATGCAGTCAAAGTGGAAGGATTGCCCGCCTGGATTCACGCCTCACATTGCAAGAGATGGCACCCTTGATTGCTGCGCTCCTATGTTTTTCCATTCCCTTGTCGACTGCCCTGGTCACCTTGACTTTCCCGCTAGGAATCACCACATCACTGCAGGTTGATTTTTGCTCTATTATCGACTGTGGGACTGGTCGACAAGCCCAGTGGACCTGGTCTGACAAATACGTGTGTATGACGGTTTCCAGGTATTATTGGGGAAGTAACTGTGACACCTGGCAATGGGTTTTTGCTAATACTGGACCTGAGGACTGGGGTTATCAGCCTTTTGAGGCCCAAAAGTACGGTTTGAAAAATCGATTTTCTATCATAAAAGGACATGCTTCTCATGAATGTGTCGACAACCATTGTAACCCCTTGATTATCACTTTGAAGCGCCCCTCTCTACATGACTCAGGAACCTATATATTAGGGGCATATGTATCTGGAACAGACCCTTTAGGGAGATTTCTAATTAAGATTGACAATCCTGTTACTAACACCTCTCATTCTCCTGCACACACACCTGTCTCCCCAACTTCTGGTTCAGACTTTTCTTCGGTTAAGATTATGAATATTTCCACCCTTTCATCCACCTTTTCAATTGAAACTGGCTATGGCGATCAGAACCGTTGGTTGCAGTGGGTATTATATTCAGCTAAGCAAGTAAATCAATCTGATTGCTACGCCTGTGCTACGGCCAGGCCACATTTGGCTACTGTCCCTTTCCCTCTTTCTAATATTTCTGACCCTGTTGGTCTTCCTTGTCTCCTTGCCCTTTTTACCTCTCCATCCACACCAAAAGACTCTAACTGCATTACACTTTCTCTCCTCTTCCCCCCACTCCTCAAATGACTCCCCCGATGTTCCAGTCTCATGAAGGCAATTATACCTGCTTCTCTAGTAATTATAGTTCCCCCTTCCGAAGTATTGATGTTGGTCATATCCCTTCTTCCTTCTGTTCCCAGACTTTCCAGGTTAATTCCACCTCATTTAATTCTACATTATCACTTTTCCTGTTGACACAGTCCACTCCGCGTGCTGATATTTGGTGGATGTGCAGTACATTAAAATTACTTGATATTCTTCCCCCTATTTGGACTGGCACATGCGCATTAACCCAACTTGTTATGCCTTTCCGCCTCCTCCCTTTGAATTCTCCTCGCGTGTCGTCCAGCTCTGGCCGACGTCGCCGACCCCGCTCTGCTGACCCCTCCACATTCTCTCTTCACGGCCCTGGCATTTACTTTGATTCCATTGGTGTCCCTCGCGGAGTCCCTGATAAATTTAAAGCACGAGATCAAGTTGCTGCTGGCTTTGAGTCTATTTTCCCCCAAATTACAATAAATAAAAATGTAGATTGGATTAATTACTTATATTACAACCAACAGCGTTTCCTGAATTTTACTAAAGAGGCTGTTGAAGGGATACATGAACAGCTTGATAGAACATCCCTTATGACTTGGCAAAATCGATTAGCATTAGATATGCTCCTTGCTGAAAAGGGGGGTGTATGTGCTATGTTTGGTGATGCGTGCTGCACTTACATCCCTAATAATACGGCTCCCGATGGATCAATCACCCGTGCTTTGACAGGTTTAACTGCCCTTTCAAATGAATTAGCTACAAATTCTGGCATTTCTAACCCCTGGGATCAATGGTTTATGTCTACTTTTGGATCCTGGGGCCAATGGCTTAGGTCAGTTTTTATTTCACTTGCCGTTGCTTTTATCATTCTGTTGCTTGTGGCCTGCTGTATAGTCCCCCTAATTAGATCTATTGTGTCCCAGTATTTCACTGCCTCCGTGCCCAAAGCTTATCTGTTACACGACGAATGCATGCTTCCCATTTCTTCCTCCTTTCCTTCCACTCCTTCCCCTTCTCCTACTCTCTCCCACGTTACTCCTGTATAACCCATAGAAAAAAAAAAAAAAAAAAAGGGGGGAATGTAGAAGAAGAATGTTCTCCTCAGCACTATGTGTTTCTTTGTGTTTGTAAAACTATTTTGTAACTTGCCAGTGAGAGACGCTTTGGCTTATGAATTAACAAAAAATATGTTATTCCAGGGTTCAGGAGAAATAGTGTCCACTATGAATAAAATGTAAGCTGTTTCTTGTTTTTCCTTTGCTCAGAGTGAATGTTTCAGGGACAAGGTCACAAGGCTGCAGAACTGGACATGTAGTTCATGCAAAGGCGTCTCTCCTGTGCTTAGCTTCCAAAACACAGATAATGCTTAGCTCAACAGACATATTGTTTAACTTTGCTGTTATGATAAGGATGTTCTTTCTGTCTTATTAATCATGAGATGCTGAAGTATAAAAAAACCCCTCCTGGCTTTTGCTCGGGGTTCAATTGAGCTTTGCGGCTATAGGTTATACTCTTTTGAATCTCTACTTACTGCGACTCCAAATAAATAAATAAACGAGAATTGAGAAAATATTATCTGTCTGCTTTTCAGTGTGCATTTTTTTCGTCCACAACTGCTTTTATTCATCCTACAGTACGTGCTTCCATTAGGCCAGAGCTACCAACTCTTAAGCAGATGACACACAGCTTTTTTACTGATAGCTCCTGATGACTCTTTGATCCAATGTCTTAGCATGTATTTCCGAATGGATGAGTAGTAACTTTCTCAAACTAAATAAGGAAAAACAGAAATCTTAGTGATTGCCAAATATAGAAATAGTGAGGGTATTAGAAATAAACTTGATTCCTTAGGTGTAAAATTCAAGGCAGAGGTAAAGAATTTAGGGGTAATCATTGACTCTGACCTAAACTTTTAATCACATATTAATCAGATTACTAGGACTCAAGGAATATGGCAAAAGTTAGATCTCTTATAACATTACTAGACATTGAAAAAGTAGTTCATGCTTTTGTTTTTAGTTGACTGGATTACTGTAATGCACTCCTAACAGGACTACCTAAGAAAGACTTCAATCGGTTGCAATTAGTGCAGAATGCAGCAACCAGAATCTTAACTAGAAAAATAAAATATGAGCACATCTCACCAGTTTTAGCATTGTTATGTTTAGAATTGACTTTAAAATACTTCTAATGGTGTATAAACTCCTAAATAATCTTGACCCTTACAATATATTGGAACATCTGTCTCCCTACACTCCAAGTCATAACCTTAGATCTTTCAGTGGTGGTCTGTTTATAATTCTAAGTGCCAAGCTTAAAAGAAGTAGTGCTGTCATACATCTAAAATGTGGAATACTTTACCAATCAAAATTTGTCAGGCTAATACTGTGGAACGTTTTTAAAAACTACTAAAATCCATTATTTTAATATGGCTTATTCATAACTACATTTTAGTTGTACTCCTAATAGACTCTAAAAAACCTCTGCTTTCCTCTCTTTTCCAGTTTTTCTGTGCTGGTGATTTGCACCACCACCAACTGATGCAGCCACCTGTGATGCTGGAATGAAGGCAGGTGCCTCCGCTATCCACGAGACCAACTTCATTGAATACACTCATATGAAGCCCGGAAACAAAGAGGAATGAATTAAGTACACTTATGTTATGTAGAATGCTCAGTGGGGGCTGAGTGGTCTTTTGCCCTTGGAACTCCTGCCGATTTTGTTTTTTCTACAGCTCAGTTGGAGTTTTTTTTTTCTTTTCTCCCAGACATCTGATTGTATTACCAAACTCACCCTTTAGAGACCTATCATGATGTTATATATAAGGACGTTACCCTACTTGATATTTATGTTTTATCAGATCATATAGATGTATTTGTTTTTTCTTTGTTACTTACTTTTTAATATTATTGTTTAATCTTATTTGTTTTTCTCTTTGATGTCTTCTAAAGCATTTTAGCTATATACTGTAAATAAATAAACTGAGACAATTGGTGACAAGGGTGGAATTTGCACTATGAATGGGTGGAATGTAGTGGCGATGCTGTGGAGAGATTAGCTGACATCACCGGGAAACACACCACTGACACTGTTCAGAGATGTGCTCTGCGTGGCTGACTAAAGGAGCTCTCCATTTAGCTCATGCTGCCAGGTTCTTGCCTCTGAGCTGTACAGTGTGAGTTCACAACTCATTGCTGACAGTTCACTACAGAACAAATCTTCAAAATGAGACTTCGTTCTTATCAACACTATTAAGTGCCCTCAGATTTTCTGAATGATACACTAGTACAGGCCTAAGGAGAGCATCACCAGTGGTGTTAATAATGAGCATTAGGATAAGCCTATCCTTCGATGGTTTGTTGCCCTTAGCTTGTTCTTCTATGGCAATATAATAAATTGCAGTTTCATCACAGTTAAACAGTTGCCTATACAAATAGGCACCTTCTGTGGTTATTTTCTTCAGTTCTTCTTGGAACTTTTCAGCAGCTTCAGTATCACCTGAAGCACTATCTCCAGTCAGCTTTAAGCTGCCCTCGTCAAAAATTCGATCAAACCACCCCAAATACTTTAAATTCCATCTTTTGCAATATTTTCATAAACCTTCCTGTACTTTCTGTTTCAGCTTATTAAAAAGACTGACTGATTTCTCCATCGTGTGTATGTTTTCTCAATAGCTGTTTAAACACAAAGGCAAGGCTATTAAATGTTATACTGTAACAACCACTGTCACTTTCCGTGGTGTGCTGAACCACAGTGGCTAGCTTGAGGAACGTCTTCAGGATTTCTAAACTTATTCCATTCAATAATGTTGGAAGCAGCTTTGTTCATCAGGACTTTCAAAGCTGCATACATGTTTCTATATCCTTCCACAGTTCTGTGCCTTGCCACAGTCTATTACGGAGTTTAACAGACAGTTTCTTTGACCTCATACCTTGCTTTATCATCTGACAAGCACTATCAGCTATGTGTGTCTTTCCAAATAATGCTGAATCAACTGAAAGACTTTAATGAAGTTGAATGGTCAATTTAAACAAGATGGACCAGAAGTCAATTTCCAGTGTTACAAGTCTCAATAATTATATATAAACGTGGTATTTCAGTTAGTTATTTTTAACACATTTGCAAAAATTTGTAAAAACCTGTTTTTGCTTTTTGATTATGGAGTATTGCATGCAGATAGATGTTTTTAAAATATTTTGAATGCATTTTACAATACAATATATTTTAAAATGTGAAGCTGTTTGAGTACTTTCTGATCACAGTGTATGATTTATGTTCAAATTGGACTGAAGTGTTACCTGTTAACTTCTACAACACTGAAGAAGATTCTTCAGCAAGAATATATACCATAATATACCATGATATTCTCATCTTCTCAGACCTGGTTAATCCCGTTAAGGGTTGCTAGGAAGCCATGGTTTATCTTAGCAGCACTAGATATAAGGCAAGAAACAACCCCGGAAAATGCGCCAGCCCATCACAGTACAACAAAAAATACCCTGGAGAAATTACATTAAGAGACCAAAATGTATCTATTGAAAAGATACCAGTTTCCTGTACACAAATCATAAAGAAGCACAGTCAACCTCTGTTAAGTCACTGTTTTTGCTGATTCAGGGTCACACTTTATGCTGAAGATTTTGAGCATAAAGTAAGAACCTCGTAATAGACTACAGTGGATATTGTGATATATAATAATTTGAATATCATCCATATATTGAACCTGCTTTATCCCATTCAGAGTCATAGGAACCTGAGAACATCCTAACAGCAATAGATAAATGGCAGGAGTCAACTATGAATGGTACTTTCAAACAAGCAAGCAAGTGAAAAGATAAAAGTAACGACTGGAAATTTCTCTGATGCTTCAATGGTGGCACCTGGCAAACATTTGAAAGCTGCTGAGGAGATCAGAGGCAATTGCCAAACAGTTAATACAACATTAAGCTCCCAAGTGATGTACTGTACAGCATTTTAAGCACTGTGGTTTTAACTGTGCTCTTTTTTGGAGTGGGATGCTGGGACAGCAGCATAACAAAATAATGTAATCATCAAGGCTGGCTTTGTTCTAGCTTGAACATGCTGGAGGTACTGTAAGTAGTACCAGACTGAAGAATGTTGGTTAAGCTGCTGGGTATTATCAACAATAGGTCACAACCACTATGGGACACACTTCAACACAAGTTTAATTTTACCATGGTTTTCTAGAGGTATTGCTTAACTACCATCGGACTTTTAAACACATTATATAGTTAGATTTTGCCTTTATGCCATTTTAATGTGTATATATTTACTTTGGTTATTTATTCATAGTTTGAAGGTATTTTGTGCATATCTGATACACAGACTGCTCTAAAACTGCAGTTTCATTTTGGGATCAATAAAGTAACTAGTTATCCATCTATTAATGGCTTGAAGCCCTGAGTAAAACAAACTATTAAAATGTACAATGACTGCATTCATTATTTGCAGAAGTAGCATAGGAGAAAATATTCAAAAAGAAAGACAAAACTGGAACAAATTTGAAAGATATCAAATTAAACCTTAAACACACCACAAAGCACAGTGGATTAAACTACAATAATCCCTAACTGTTGTAGAAAATACTTAGTAAATAAAGCAGAGTCTTGAGTCCTTGCTATAAATGAACTCCAGCATGGATGTTCTTTCAGTTACACCAACTGATGGAGCCCCATGCGCTTTGTTCAAAGCAACATGGCAGACTGAAGAAGTCTAACAGAGCAGTGTCTTTTCATCTATGTGCATTTGCATAGCACATTTTGATATATTTAACTGCAGATATAGAGATCCATCACTCCTACCACAGACCTTATCACTGTCACACTTCCCTTGTACATATTATTTACAACTCTTACATACTTCTCTACCACTTCCTACTTCCTCATACAATACCACAGCTCCTCTCGAGGTACCCTGTCATATGCTTTCTCCGAGTCCACAAAGACGCAATGCAACTCCTTCTGACCTTCTCTATACTTCTCTATCAACATCCTCAGAGCAAACATCGCATCTGTGGTGTTCTTTCTTGGCATGAAACCATACTGCTGCTCACTAATCATCACCTCACTTCTTAACCTAGCTTCCACTACTCTTTCCCATAACTTCATGTTGTGGCTCATCAATTTTATCCCCTTGTAGTTACTACAGTTCTGCACATCCCCCTTATTCATAAATATCGGCACCAGTACACTTCTTGTCCACTCCTCAGGCATCCTCTCACTTTCCAGGATTCCATTTAACAATCTGGTTAAAAACTCCATTGCCATCTCTCCTAAACACCTCCATCCTTCCACAGGTATGTCATCTGGACCAAAAGCCTTTCCATTCTTCATCCTCTTCTTAGCTGTCCTTACTTCCTCCTTGCTAATTTGTTGCACTTCCTGATTCAGTATCTCCACATCATCCAACCTCTTCTCTCTCTCTTTCTCTTCATTAATCAGCCCTCTCAAAGTACTCTTTCCATCTGCTCAACACACTCTCCTCACTTGTGAGTTTGTTTCCATCTTTATCCTTTATCACCCTAACCTGCTGCACATCTTTCCCAGCTCAGTCCCTCTGTCTAGCCAATCGGTACAGGTCATTTTTTTCCCTCCTTAGTGTTCAACCTTTCATGCAACTCATCATAAACCTTTTCTTTAGCCTTCGCCACCTCTCTCTTCACCTTGCACCTTATCTCCTTGTACTCTTGTCTACTTTCTGCATCTCTCTGACTATCCCATCTTCTTCCTCTGTATACTTTCCTGTACTTCCCCATTCCACCAACAGGTTTCCTTTTCCTCCTTCCTCTGTCCAGATGTCACGCCAAGCATTCTTCTTGCTGTCACCCTTACTACTTCTGCTATAGTTTCCAAACTGTCTGGTAACACTTCACTACCACCCAGTGCCTGTCTCACCTTCTCCCTAAACTAAACCTTGCAGTCTTCCTTTTTCAAATTCCACCATTTGATCCTTGGCTCTGCCCTCACTCTCTTCCTCTTCTTGATCTCCAACATCATTCTACTGACCACCATCCTATGCTGCTTAACTACACTTTCTCATGCCACCACTTTGCAGTCTTCAATCTCTTTTAGATTGACTCTCCTGCATAGGATGTAATCTACCTGTGTGCATCTTCCTCCACTCTTGTATGTAACCCTATGTTCTTCCCTCTTCTTAAAATACGAATTCACCAAAGCCATGTCCATCCTTTTGGAAAAATCCACTATCATCTGACCTTCATTCTTCTCCTTGACACCATACCTACCCATCACCTCCTTGTCCCCTCTGTTCCCTTCACCAACATGTCCATTGAAATCCGCTCCAATCACCACTTTCTGTCCCTTGGGTACACTGTTCATCACTTCATCCAATTTAGTCCAAAAATCTTCTTTCTCCTCCATCACACACCCAACTTGCAGGGCATATGCACTAACAACATTCATCATCACACCTCCAATTTCCAGCTTCATAATCATTACTCTGTCTGACACTCTTTTCATCTCCAAAATACTCTTGACATACTGTAGTTTCAGAATAACCCCTACCTCATTTCTCCTCCCATCCACACCATGATAGAACAATATGAAATATTAATGATCAATAGAGTTTATATTGGATTGACCTTAACTGGTAATGTTGTAAGAACCAATGTGGTAATAAAGATGTGAGTAGTGGGCACAGTGTAGATTATATACAAACATCAATCTCCAAATGTAACATTGTCATCCACACCAAGTATCAGTGGGCCTTTAGTATGAGGTAATTCTGTACATATTTACTCTTAAACATTGTTTTTATACAACATGCTAACCATGTAACGCTAAGCACACTTTCTAAACTTTTTACTGCTATATTATATTTTCCCTATTGATGTACAAGTTAAATCCAAAAACAATTAAATTCAAAATAACCACTCACTGTTTCTATTAATAAAGATAATAGTTACAAAAATTCAGTAAGTATTCAATAATTAAGACGTTGCAGCAGAAAAATAATGATAGTCAAGTTTTGGGGTCCAATACTTCAACACAAAGAATATTAATATTTAAAACTCTTGATCCGATGCGGACGTATGCCTTTTATCATTTAGGACCCACCATAAAACATTTTCCTTTTTGGTGTCAGATATTAGCAGCACATAACACCTTAAACTTTTAGTTGTCTTGTTTGTATTAGAGACTCGTGATCCCATTAACTGGAACTTGAGTATGTTGCAAAAAACAGACTTTCAGTTTTCAAATCGTTGATGGCTTGCCCCTTGGCATGATCTCCCACTGAAGACAGAACCATTCAGAAGTTAGATGCTTAGACCCAGTTTGGTCTCCCTTTGAGTTTCATTATGGTGTTAGTAGTTAGAAGTGCCTAGCATGGCTTGTTTCTCCTTGGAGTCTGACAATTCTTTTGCTTAAAGACTTCTACTAAAGCCCAATTCAAACCCATGTGCTGTTATGTTTCATAGGTTGGAAAGAGATGCTTTTACTTGTATAAATATTTAAGTTTCTTGTTCATTATTAGTCAGTATTGCAATACTTCATCTTGTGAGAGATGGCCGCTAGATGGAGTCCTCCCTGCAACATGGAGGTGCCCCGAATTCCCGAAGGGCATCATGGACAATGGAGTTCGGCTTCACAGCCCTGCTGGATACCGTGGGGGCCGCCAGGGGACACTGCAGGGAGGCACAGGGATTTATATTTTCCTTATAGCCCGGAAGTACTCCCTAGTCACGGGCACAGAAGAAATGAAGTACTTCCAGGCTGAAGAAAAAGAAGAGTTTTCATCTGACCGGAAGTGCTATGGAATCACATGGACTGAAGGACAGAAGCACTTCCGGGTCGATGACTATTTAAAGGACTGTGGGAAACCCAGCAGAATGAGCCGGAGTTGGGAGGGAGTGTGACAGAGCTGCTGGGAGGAGAGAAGAATTGATTATTGTTGATTTATTGTTATTGTATTGATTATTGAGTATTGTGGAGGTGGAGGTGCTTTGTGCACAGTATTGCAGAAATTAAAATAATTTCTAATACTTTTACCTGGTGTCTGGACATGTTGTCTGCGGCTTTGAAGGAGCGACAGCACCCCCTAATGCCACAATCTGTAATTGCTGAAAGTTATTTATGGATCCCATAAAGGAGGATAGATAGATAGATAGATAGATAGATAGATAGATAGATAGATAGATAGATAGATAGATAGATAGATAGATAGATAGATAGATACTTTAGAAGATACTGGCTGTTGTACTTGTCCTCCTATTAAACTCTCCTGAAGCATTAAGCCTGTTTTGTTTGGGGTACCCCTTATTAACATTAATGCTAGTGGTAAAACAGATGAATCCAGTTTCTAATTCTGTTTTAGCTAATTTTTTTAATGGTCATATTGAATTCTGCAAGTGGAATTAATTAAACTAAGTTTAATTTAATTAAAGTAAAGTTTACTTTAATTTTATGTTTTATTCATTATCTTCAATTCACATCCTTCAGAATAAACTTAGCCACTATAGTTGTAATTACTTTGGATGTTGTGGCTTCTATTTAATTTAAAAGTACATCTATCACAACAAGTAAATAATCTACTAAACAAAAAAAAAAGTGAGGCCTGTGTGAGTGTGTCCTGTCCCTTCTGGCTTTGGTGATGTGATCGACAGAAGTGCAAGTGTTGAGCACACAAGGAAAGGAAACGGCACACTGAGAGGCTCCCTTTCAAAGATGGAAAAGTATAAAAGCAGACAGGAGGCAAGAAACCTGCCATGAAAATAATTTCAGAGTCTGAGAAGAAGCTTTACAGGAATGCTCTCATGAGAGGAAATACCGCAGAAGAAACATTCAGACACATGTAAATACAGAGGAAAGGTGCTGGAGCTACACGTAAGGTAAGAAATAGCAAATATTTTTAAACATGACAGGTAGTATGGCTAGTCATAGAATAAAATTATGTCATTTTAAATAAATACTTATGCAAAAGACATTTAGTTGATCTCACAATATTCACACTAGTGGCACATTATATTTACTGCATAGTAACCTAAAGTTGCTTTACTTTTAGTACAATGTCAATTGTTCCCCCCTTTTTGAACACCTGTATCAGTTTTGCTATATATTTTAGTAGAGGGAATAGGGTGCCACAGGGAAAACCCCAAAATCGGTCCAATTAATATAACAAACTGATAAGCTCCAACTTTTCTATGGATAAACAAATGCGTCCAAGGGTGACAAGGAAAATCAAAAGAAAACAGAAGGTAGAATATTGTGGAGAGTATGTTATTATTATTTGTAAAGTACAAATTTGTTTTTCTCTACATTCATTGTACTCTTTGTTAATGAAGACTGGTTAGTTCACATAGGCAAGGAGGGTAGGAGTTAATGGAAGGCAATAAAAAGTAAGCAGCAGTCAAGGAAGAAATCCACAGCTTGGACAGGCAATTTACTCATCAATTCAAAAGAAATTCAATTAAGAGAAAAAACAGGCCTCACATTCCCTTTCCATTTTTCTGATTACAGAATATTTTAGGTATGAGACATGTTGTTTTTATAGTTCAGTCTCAGGTTTTAAAATTATTTACAAGAGTAATAGATGTTTCACTGATTCTAATCTGCAGTTGCTTCATCCTGGGTATAACGTTAATCTGCATCCAGCCCTGCAAGCAGGCCTTCCAATTTACAGGGAAAATTTGGGGGTTGGTGGTAGGATTGGCACTCCAGCTAATGTTCACACGTCTGCTCTCTTGTCCCAATCCAGGAGGTTCGTCGCGTAGTGGGTGCGGCAGTACAGTGTAAAATCAGCACATGCTCCCAACAGGTAATTCATATAAAATATGTTTTTTAAATTATTTCAAAAACTATTTAGATGAGCAGAAATTAGACTGAAATATATCTGTTAGGCATATCCATTAACATTTTGTGGCAAGACTACATAAAATTAAAATCTGGATTGCTTTCTTCTGACTGCAGTCACTATATCATAGGGACTTTAGATCCATCCATCATCCATCCATTTTCCAACCCGCTGAAATCCGAACACAGGGTCACGGGGGTCTGCTGGAGCCAATCCCAGCCAACACAGGGCACAAGGCAGGGAACCAATCCTGGGCAGGGTGCCAATCCACCGCAGACACACACAAACACACACAACCACCAAGCACACACTAGGGCCAATTTAGAATCAACAATCCACCTAACCTGCATGTCTTTGGACTGTGGGAGGAAACCGGAATGCCCAGAGGAAACCCACGCAGACATGGGGAGAACATGCAAACTCCACGCAGGGGTCTCCTAACTGCGAGGCAGCAGCGCTACCACTGCACCACTGTGCCGCCGGGACTTTAGAATGCTGAAGGAAAATCCGTGCAGGCATAGCAGTCAACAGCTATGTTTTAGAGGACCCAGCTTGGTATGATTTTCAGCTGCCTATGACTACCGGGGCAGGAAATGGGACATTTTAACGAGAAGCTTTTTTTTTAAGGATAACTGCTAACTGAGAAGGAGGAGGAGAGAGAAACAAAGCAGCAAAGTAAAGGGGTCAGCTATCTAAGCCTAGGAAGATGTCATAGGTGAACTTCACCTAAGGACGTATGAGGTGGTCATCCAGAAGAAAAGAAACGGCAAGGTGAAAACCCAAAAAGATGTGTGGGTTTCGGTATATGGCCTGATGGTTCTCTGGGTGATCCCATTGGTGAGTCGGACACGCTCTCTGTTCCTCAGGATAGCAATAAATCAGCCATATCCATCTGCTGAATGTTTTTTCCACATCATTCAGCCAGAACCTTAAGACAGGATATTCATTGTAATTTCATCCTAACTGTATTTATTCATTCCCCTTCTTTTTTTGTGTACTATTTGGAATATTTGTATCTCTTGATGTTTGTATTTGTACCGGGAATAAGGTCTTTGGTTGAGGGCAGGGCCGTCCGTGGGAAATGGGATCACGAAACGAGCATCATATACTGTAACCCTTTTATGTGCATACTGTTTTCTTAATCACATTACACTTTCAGATTTAATGAATTTCACCTATCATCACCTATCATCAAATTTTATTTGAGTATGGGAGGGAGCGGGAAGGGAGAAGAGGGGCCCAAGACTGAATATTTTAATGCTAGTATATCTTTTGAACATCATCCACTTCCCTTTTGAGTGGTTAAGTGTAGCTATCCTACCTTCTATAAGGTGATTATTACAATTATAAAGCTGAAACAGTTTCTTTATTCATATACCAGTTATGTTTTTTTAAGCTACGATTTTTACTACAAATTACATTAACAAATATATTTCTACCTTTGGCTTTACAATTTTAGCAAAGTGCCCAGAATGTTTCATTTGAACATCAGACTATAAGAAATAAAACTAAACTTCCATCATTTATGTGGCCATACAAACATTAACATTCCATTTTATTTCACATTTAAATTAGACAAATTACTTATAACACAAAGAACAAATGGGGAAAAACAATCAATATATCATATGCAATAAATGTCTTATGATTCAGTCTATTTGCATTTAGCAGGTTAGCAAAAACATTGCCAGATTTAATTGTATATTTTCCAAATTTAGCAAAATAAATGACATAAAACAATATTCAATTATTTATATATAGCTTGCAATGAAATTAGAAAATTAAAAAAGCTTCCAAATTTCAAATATGGAAATTTCATTCTTTGAAAAGTAAATGACAATACTGGTGAAGGGCTTTGCAGTGGTAGAGCTGCTGACTTACAGTAAGAAAACCTGAGTTTGCGTCCTAGTGTGGAGTTTTCATGTTCTCCCAATGTCTGCCTGGATTTCCTGTGTGTGCTCTGGTTTCCTCCCACTGTTTAAAACATGCAGGTTAGATGATCTGGTGATGCTAAATTGGCGCTAGTTTGTGTGAAAGTAAAATTAACTGCTTGCAAGCTACTTAGGGTTAATAGCTGACAAAGCCGTTTTGCTAAAATGGCAGGTTATTCATACAGGCGTCTGTCATCAGTAAGCTGACCAGGACAACTTCCAGTTTCTTTAGGAATGCATCTACAGTATTTGACACAGGAAAGACGACCTTTCCTTCTTTAGGGTCTATCTGACAAGTAAAAAAAATAAGAACAGATGGCCCATTAGCGTAATAAAATGCTTAAGTAAACAATATTATGTTTTTTGATTAAGTAAGGGGAAGGGGGAGGAAGATGAAATTATAAAAAGCCAATCGAAAAATGAAACTTTGCTCTGCCTTGCAACTTAGAATCCAGGTACTCATCTGTGACTGAATAAAAATCTAATTGATTAAACTATACCTATCTTCCTTGGGAGGGTTTCTTCCACACCTGTGATGGACCAGCACCTTGTCCAAGGTTTGTTCCTGCTTTGAACCCTATGCTAGCTGGGATAGGCTTCCAAGCAAACATGACCCTGCTCAGGATTAAGTGGGTTAGAAAATGACATGACAATACTGGTGAAAATGTTTGCTGTATTAATAAAAAATAATGTATGATTTAGTATGATATTGAAATATACTGTATGCCTTTTGAGAAATCTTATTTCTAAAAATTTCCTAGGTTATTCTGTAAGCAAAAGGGAACCAATAGGCAGTGCTTCCATCCATCCATCCATTATCCAACCTGCTATATCCTAACTACAGGGTCACGGGGGTCTGCTGGAGGCAATCCCAGCCAACACAGGATGCAAGGTAGGAACCAAACCCCGGGCAGGGCGCCAGCCCACCGCAGAGTGCACACACACACACTGGGACAATTTAGAATCGCCAATGCACCTAACCTGTATGTCTTTGGACTGTGGGAGGAAACTGGAGCACCCGGAGGAAACCCTCGCAAAAACAGGGAGAACATGCAAACTCCACGCAGGGAGGACCCGGGAAGCAAACCCGGGTCTCCTAACTGTGAGGCAGCAGCGCTACCCACTGCGCCATCATGCCGCCCATAGGCAGTGCTTCTCTTATGTTAACTGTTTGCTGGGAAATATATTTGGTTTATCATTCATTTACTGTCCTCTTATTAATAATAGGAAAAGTACATGGCCAAAATATGCAGTAAAGCTATTATAATGTGTGTGGTACATATCCATTAATTTGTTTCTAGTTAATTAGTTTGTTGAACTGCATTCTATTAACTTATATAATTAATGTGTAAGATGCTGCAAAACATGAGTAATATGTACAAATGTAACAAAACAGATTAGTATATTAAGAAGGAAAACATGAAAGAGAAAAAATTACTCATGATAAATGTACTGTCTGCCTTATTATTTTAGTGCTGACTGAGTCTTTGTGTTTAGAAACATATGTCCCGTATCTGTGTCTAATTTTTCACTATTTCACACTATGTTTTTAAAATGGTACATGGTGATAATTTTACTGTTGAAATTCATCCACTAGTTTCATACCACTATATCAAATGTCACTTTAAATATATTAATATATTAATATAAAAGTGTTTTACATGAAGCACAAAACAGAACATTATGTCACTTGCTAAACAGCAAAGCCTCACATCAATAGGGAAACAGACCTAATCAGATAAATGCTGTTCACAGTAATGGTCTTTAACCCATAAGACATTGTTTTCCAGGTTAAAAAATCTTGTGGCATGTTTTGTACACATACAGAATCCTATAAAGCAAAATTAAGTTTTGCAGTAAAAGCTTTGATCAGCCCAAGATTTAATAGGTCTGCACCTCCTGTGGCACCACTTCCAAGAGAATCTGTAGCTTCATAGTAAGGGTGTCTGTAAAATAATAAAACCAACAAGTCAAACTTATCATCAACAGAAGCAGGGCCGGATTTATATGAAAAGAGGCCCTAGGCTATTCCACTTATGAGGCCCTTTCACCTTCCATTTTTAAGTTTGTAAATTACATGAGAGATAATAAAATTTTGCTAACAATTTGAATGTAGGCCCCTCTTGATCTTGAGGCCCTAGGCTGAAGCCTAGTTAGCCTATAGGAAAATCCGGCCCTGAACAGAAGTGAAAGGCCATTCCCCACAGAACACTGCTTCTCTGTTGTTTTGAAATGAGTTGTCTGATTAAGAACTGCTTAAAGTGAAAACTGTAAAAACAAAGACTTTTACTTGTAAATATTCACATACACATGTAGGAAAACTGGTAACATGCACAGTTTCCAACATGCGTTTGCTTTAATAGAAGAGTGACAAGCTATACTTTATGTTAAGTGTTTCTTATAACATTATTTATAAATACTGTAGGAAGAAGGAGCAGAGCTTTTCTTATAAGATTTATAAAGTGTACTTTAAAAGACACTTTATTTTTTCTGTATTAATGCACCTTTGTATGTTACTTGGTCACTGCAAAATGTATCTAATTTTTTAATGCTTTTGTATTTGATTAAGAATTACCTGAATATTCTGATAATTAGTTTAAGTAGAAAGTGCAAAAAGTTCTGTGACACTGTAGGTGTAGAATTTTAGAATTACTACTTTGGGATGATTTTTGGCTGTAAGAGATTAGGAAATTCATCTACTACAACACACAAGAGCACTTTTTATAACCCCCAATTCTTAGTTACATAAGTATGCCTTGCTATAGCCTATGTTAGCTATTTTAATAATCCATAAAAATTAAAATTTATGACAGCCTGCTTCCCTGCTTGCATGTTTGCTCTATTCAATTGCTGGGGGCTGGAAACCAAATTATTTCCCAGCTAGGTCAATCAGAGGTGAGGGCAAGAGAACAGAGGTGATATATCCCAGTGGCGGGATCAACACTATATATCTGGCAGGGGTGCTTATAATATTTGCATTATGTTCAGTTAATATACCCCTCAAAACAAAATATTTTTAGAGAGTTAGTTTTTTGTTTGTGTTTCTTTTTAAACACATGCAAATCTGTCTGGAGTAGTGCACAGGTGGTGACATCACTCATGCACAATGCAAACTAGGCAGCTATACAGTGATCCCTCGCTATATCGAGCTTCACCTTTCGCGACTTCACTCTATCGCGGATTTTATATGTAAGCATATTTAAATATATATCGCAGATTTTTTGCTGGTTCGCGGATTTCTGAGGACAATGGGTCTTTTAATTTCTGGTACATGCTTCCTCAGTTGGTTTGCCCAGTTGATTTGATACAAGGGACGCTATTGGCAGATGGCTGAGAAGCTACCCAACTTACTTTTCTCTTTCTCTCTCTTGCGCTTTCTCTGATCCTGACGTAGGGGGTGTGAGCAGGGGGGCTGTTCGCACACCTAGACGACACGGACGCTCGTCTAAAAATGCTGAAAGATTATCTTCACGTTGCTACCATCTGTGCAGCTGCTTAGTGAAGCGACATGCTGCACGGTGCTTCGCACACTTAAAAGCTCGAAGGGCACGTATTGATTTTTGCATGTTTGTTTTTCTCTGTCTCTCTCTATCTCTCTCCCTGCTCCTGACAGAGGGGGTGTGAGCTGCCGCCTTCAACAGCTTTGTACCGCGGTGCTTCGCATACTTAAGAGCCAAACAGCCCTATTGATTTGTTTGCTTTCTCTGTCTTTATGACAGTCTCTGCTCCTGACGCACACTCCTTTGAAGAGGTAGATATGTTTGCATTCTTTTAATTGTGAGACAGAACTGTCATCTCTGTCTTGTCATGGAGCACAGTTTAAACTTTTGAAAAAGAGACAAATGTTTGTTTGCAGTGTTTGAATAACGTTCCTGTCTCTCTACAACCTCCTGTGTTTCTGTGCAAATCTGTGACCCAAGCATGACAATATAAAAATAACCATATAACATATGGTTTCTACTTCGCGGATTTTCTTATTTCGCGGGTGGCTCTGGAACGCAACCCCCGCGATGGAGGAGGGATTACTATAAAATGAGTAGAGGTGGATGAATGCGTGAAAGTTGTGCATGACTCCTGCAGCTCTGTGATGTCACGCTGGGCTCACAAAGTATCCTGGAGTGGTGGGAAAAAAGGCTAAGTTTGCCATATTGTGAATTTCAACAATTAACACATTCCAATTTATCACACACACGCTCACACTCTGCCATACAAAACACCTAACATAAATAGTTTAATAATATAGGAAGAAACAAAGTTCTCATGTTAATATAGAAGGAACATGCTAATGCCATGCTAATGACTGAGTAATAAATTCAAGCAGTGCACTCAAAGTAGTATGGCAGCAGTAGTAAATCCATACCACTATACTGCCTGCTACACAATGGTCCTTATATATGACATCCTATTAGGCTGTCACAAATGTAAACATGTCTAACACACAATTTTGGCAACTACTGTGATTTGTATTGATGTACCAGGAGTTGGATGACGTTTTGAAATACAGTGGAACCTTGGTTCACGAACGTCTCGGTACACGTACAACTCGGTTTATGACCAAAACGTTCGCCAAACTTTTGCCTCGGTTCACGACCACACACTCGGTATACGAACAAGCCAGTTCCCCTTTCGGTTTGTGCGTGCCGATGATTTCCGCACGTGTTGCATTGTTCTCGGTCAGACGTGCATGCGTGCTTTCGTTGTGAACTCTTTGTGCTCTATTTCATTTCCCTTCCGGTTCGTACGCGCCGATTACTGTATTTAAGCACGTGTTCAGCCTCTCCCAGTTCATTGTTCTCAGTCAGACGTGCGTGCTTTACCTGTGAACTCTTTGTGCTCTACAGTATTTCGTGTGCTTTTGCAGTTAACCATGGCTTCTAAGCAAGTGAAGAGTGGTGAGAAGAAAGTGTTGCAATGTTACTTTTCTCTTTTTTTCAAATGTTTATTTTTTTCCATGTGCTTAAAACTAATTTAAAAAGAGTGTTTACAGCGATCGATCGGGTTGTAATGCTATTAGCATGAATCCTGCAATGTTACTGTGTTGGTTGGCTTTTAAATAAAGTTGGATTTGTTCAAATGTTCCTTTTTTTCCCCTGTGCTTAAAACTCATTTAAAAAGAGTGTTTACAGCGATCGATCGGGTTGTAATGCTATTAGCATGAAATCCTGCAATGTTACTGTGTTGGTTGGCTTTTAAATAAAGTTCGGATTTGTTCAAATGTTCCTTTTTTCCCCCCTGTGCTTAAAACTAATTTAAAAAGAGTGTTTACAGCAATCGATTGGGATGTAATGCTATTAGCATGAAATCCTGCAATGTTACTGTGTTGGTTGGCTTTTAAATAAAGTTTGGATTTGTTCAAATGTTCCTTTTTTTCCCCCTGTGATTAAAACTCATTAAAAAAAAAAGTGTTTATACAGCGAATCGGATTGTAAGGCTATAGCACGAACTGCTGCAATGTGAGAGAGAGGGAGGCTGCCGTGCTGCCGAGAGAGAGAAGGAGGGGTGGGGTTGTGCTCGCCTGCTGCCGAGAGAGAGAGAGCCTGCGCGTGCAGGGAGCCTGGGGGTTTGTGTCAGTGTTATTCAATGTTTTCACATTAGTTTACTATTACATTGTGCATTCTATGGTGTAATTAACTATAATTTGTGCTTAGACATCTTTAAAAAAATATATTTACATACAGTTCGTACGGTCTGGAACAGATTAATTGTATTTACATACAATCCAATGGGGGAAATTGCTTCGGTTCACAATCAAATCGGTTTACGACCAGAGGTTTGGAATGAATTATGGTCGTGAACCGAGGTTCCACTGTACTGGAATCTGCACCAGAGTTTCAAGTCCAAGAAAATGTACTGTTGGCCACTTACAAAAAGCTCTGATGAAGCATAAAGGCAGTCTCTGCTTCTGAACCACAAGGAAATAAACTGGGACACCAGTGAGTGTGAGGGCAAAGCTGATGCCTGTGTTGACTGGATCAGAGTAGAGCGACATCCCCACAATGAAAAAACATACAACGGTGAAAACAGCAGGGACGAATAGATGTACCTGTGCAAGGAAAGAGAGAAAAACATTAGCAGTGTCCAGAAAAAAATGCCACAACTCATTTACATTTTAACTGAACTACAAGTGAATCAACCTTCTCCTTTAATAGCTAGTTTGTAAAACAAAAATGAACCAGTTTAAGAAAACCTGTGAGCAATGTATGCCGGTTAGGTTTTCCTTAGGGTACTCCAGTTTTGCATTCAGGTGCAAAAGACACATATGATAAATCAACTAGTAACCCTGAATTGGTCCAGTATAAGTCAATGTGTGTGGGTGTGTGTTTGACTGTACAAATATACAAATGTTACACTGACGCTGTATCCATGGCTCCTTCCTACATTAAATGGTTTGCTGCTAAAATAGGAATTTGCTCCCATGGCTTTTAAAATGACTATAAAATAAAATGATAAAAAATAAACGTGAAAACCAAAAGTAATTAAAAATACATATAAATAAAAGGTTAAAACAATGCCCCTGTTTCTTGTTTATTTCTTTAAACTTTCTCTATCTAAGGTAAGGTTGGGAGAGTGTGCATGAGTGGACCCCTACATGCCCTGGCATCCTGTTTAAAGCTGGTTCTTGCCTTCTGCCAATTGATGTCTTGTCAAACTATGGCTCTCCAAGAGTTAAAAGGCTTTGGGAATGTTGTCTTATGTTAGAATGCTGCCTTATATTACGTAATTGTTGCTACAACTCAGAACTTGAAACCTTAATTGATTGTAAGGCCAATTATAGTTTTAATATAATTGGTCTTGTAGCAACCTCTGAAGGAACCACATGGATGCAGAAGCACTTTATTTTGTTAATGCAATGCAGGGTCTGCCATCATTTCCCTTTCGTCAGCCCAAAGTTAAGGTCCCAGACATGCCATCAAAATAAGAAAATGACAAGCACTCACTACTCTAGCTAGCAGTGTTTTCCTCCTATCTCTCACTATTTGCTCAGCTACCCTCCTGATCCTCCTCAGCTTCTTGAGAAACGGCTTTTGTTTTATGCTGAAGAAAAAAACAGTTACATCTAACATCTCATTTTCATTCTGTATTTATACTTTTACAATATGTCGATAAAAAAAAGTGACACCTAACATCTCATTTTCAAATAAAATATTTTTTTCAGTTTAAGAAGCACTATTTTTTTTTGATACAGGTATTGTCACAGAGTTACACAAGAGATTGGAAGGTGAATCCAGGTTTTTAAGGAAAATACAGACACTTTATTACCATATAGAGAAGGTAGGTACAGTCTCAAGACTTCATTCAAAACAGGAGCTCTTACTTAAGCACTCAAGCGCACAAGATAGAAGCTGTGACACAGTAATAGTCTTGCTATAGCTCCCATCTTCAGATTAGAAGAACACCAACAGCTTGGAATCACAAATGTGGCAGACCAGGAGAGTGTGAGGGAGAGTAAATCAAAGCCCAATGTTAAATGTTCTAAACATTGTGCAACAAGCATGTTGTGTAGTAAGCCTGATCCTGCAGAGGACAACCAATTGCTTTGCCCTTGGTTTACTGTGTACCAGATGCAGAAGAGCAGCTATGATACTCTCCTTGCACAGCCACAGTTAGATGGTGAATCACCAGTGACCCTGGTCAAAACAGTATATGCACTTTCCCTGTATTCATTATAACAAAATTTCAGTTATAACAAAATATTTGTATGGTCCCATTAATTCAGTTACAATATGATTCCACCTGTATTATGCAGCTCAGAAGATATAGCTCTTGAAATAAGTAAATACACCCTAGCATGCTCATCATTCCAGCTGATATCAGGCTAGTCTCTCATATTGGTGCTTTTTTAAATCAAATCTTTATTGAAATTAGAATTAACATCTAGGGCGGCACGGTGGCGCAGTGGGTAGCGCTGCTGCCTCGCAGTTGGGAGATCTGGGGACCTGGGTTCGCTTCCCGGGTCCTCCCTGCGTGGAGTTTGCATGTTCTCCCCGTGTCTGCGTGGGTTTCCTCCGGGCGCTCCGGTTTCCTCCCACAGTCCAAAGACATGCAGGTTAGGTGGATTGGTGATTCTACATTGGCCCTAGTGTGTGCTTGGTGTGTGGGTGTGTTTGTGTGTGTCCTGCGGTGGGTTGGCACCCTGCCCAGGATTGTTTCCTGCCTTGTGCCCTGTGTTGGCTGGGATTGGCTCCAGCAGACCCCCGTGACCCTGTGTTCGGATTCAGCGGGTTGGACAATGGATGGATGGATGAATTAACATCTAAGTGAGTTTACTCAAGACAAGTTAACTTGAAAAAAGCAAAACAGGGTTTTCCTGCAAAATGCTCAATATGATATTTAATCTCATGAAGGGAAAATATGAGAGATGGTCCCTCAAAATAAGATATTTATACTTGCTAAGATATCAATTTATACACTGAACACCTATACAGGATTTTATGAGTTTTCATCTATACCAAACAAACAACTAATTTTTTTCCTATAAAAATAAACTTTTTTTCTGGGAACACAGTTTTGCCACTTAATGAACACAAGTTTCCAAAATTAAATTCACCTTGTGGATTTATTATGTTATTTTTATTATGTAATAGTTGAAAAAGACACAATAATTAAAATGTATTCTAATTGTTTTACTTATTATTTACTTATTATAAAAATAAGCAATTAAGCACTTCTCACGTAGTTAAATAATTTCACCATCATTAGAGTTCAGTCAGAGTATTTGTCAGATTGTTGGGTTATGTCTGCTTATTAATAGGTTAAAACCAACTAGAGCGCAAATGGTGAAAATAACTTTTAACTATTTCCTGCCTTGTGCCCAATACTTGTTGAGATAGGCTCCAGATTCCTCACAACCCTGCTCTGAATAAGCAGGTTTAGAAGATGGATAGATGGATGAAAGAACTGTACATAACCATAACCTTATTTATGGGAAAAGTGGTATTAAACATTAAATGTATTCCTGCTTGTGAAGTACTTTACTAGCAGAAGAAACAAAACCATATAGAGTGAATAAGAAAATAATTACCTTAAAAGGCCGTGGAAGATCTGGATTCTGATATCGATGGATCATAAGGCCCATAGTAGTCAGGCCAATAAACAGCCAACGAGGAAAACTGTAAAAATGCATCAGTCCAAAGAGTTCACCAACCAAGATCATGAAGACCATGATAGGGTACTGTGAGGAAGTGAGTAAGACCATTAATCCTGCATATAGCACATCTTTTATTACATAAAACAGGGCATGGTTGAAAAAAAATGAATGTAATGGTGATTTTTGATAAGGTAAAGAGAAAATAAGTTCTTGACTTAGAACTAAAATTATCTCTGTAGCCACAAAGGAAAATGTGAGCTAAATTGAGCACAGCTACTTTAACTGAGATACTTCAATAGTTAAATAGAAATATCTGTTCTTTAGGAAGCGGGCTGATCATACTGTATATTATATTTGCTGTAATTAGTGAGCAGTGGAAATGGCCACCAATATGATAAAACAGTCAGCTGTTACCAATACAAGCACTGCTGGCAGAGGTGTGTGCCTTCGAACGTGAATCATAGCAAAGAGAATAGGCCACTGTCCTTCTCTGGAGCCAGAAAAAAGCATCCTGCATAATGAAATTAGTAAAGAGTAGAAATAAGAACATGATTAAGACAAAAAAAGAAAAAGACATCAACAAAACTATAAGTGTGAGATAGACAAAAAAATCCTAAATATAAACAGTAGAGATAAAATTAATACAGCCACAAGTCTTAATATATACTGAATAATTTTGATACATTTTAAAAAGCAAAAAGGGTGCTGGTATCCCATTGTCTTTAGGAATACAGTGTCTACACAGAGATCTTTTTACACAGTTTTTAATTTGACCTATTATATAAAATATATCAACATAAAATCATTATCTTGGTGTCCGCTGTTTACAGACCCTCCAAACTCAGCAGTCATACACAACACGTAACACAAAAAGGAATGAGAATCTGGTGTCAGTGCTCATTATTTTAGCATATGATTTGGGGCATAAGAAATTTGACAAGCCACTGAGTCACTGAGGTTCATTTGGTTGCCTAATGGCTAAGATGCCGTCATATCTCCAGATACATTCTAAAACTTGCTAAACAGTTCTCATTTACAATTTGGGAATCCCATATTGGACAGGGCACTTTTTCGTTGGAGCCTCATCCATGCACACACCAACAGAAAGTGAATTTTGAATCTTTAATTAACTTAACATTAAGTCACTGGCATGTGAGACCACCATCATATAGGAAGAAAACCAACACAGATATGGTGCAGAACATACAGACTCCACATGTTACATTGACTGGGCATGTCATTCAAACACAGCACGCTGGATCCATGAGTAAAAGGGAGGGCATCAGATGAAGCAAGGACTTTTAAGTCAATATACCTATTTTGTATATCTGAATTCAGATTTGATCAATTTAGATGAGAAACTCATAACTACTAGATGATATGGGACACAGGTTTCCCAAAAATAGTGGTAATTATTGTGATTGGCAGGTATTAGGCTTTTCCTTTTGTTTCATTTTTCATGGTCCTGTCTTAGAAAGTGGTGTCATTTATACATTAACCAAGGTTCTTCAATAGTGGAAGGGAGACAATGGAAAAACTGGCGACAGAGCCAAGTCTTTCATATCTATTAGTACATTGAAAGAGGGCAGAAATTATAGGATCTCAAAGATTAAAAGCTCATAATTCTATGTACGGCATATTTCTATGTACTGCATACACTGAATAACATTTTCTATTTTATTTGATATTAAACTTAGTGTGATATATATATATATAGGAATTTGAGTCTTTGCACTATATTTACAGTAAACCATACTTAAACAAATTCTGATCATGGAACTAGATAAACACAAATGGCTAAAGTTAGAAGGACAGCTACCTTAGGAAGATGCAAGACATTAAATATATTTTGACCAAAAGAGTTCAATGGTGACAGATTATCTGGTTAAACATATGGTAATTAGGTGAGTACTATTATATAGAAGTATGATGAAGATTAGGCCTTTCCATTCCAAAAGACACTAGTAAAGGAGGGGCTCCACTTGTCTCAATAAAGCATTAGTTGTCTTCTCTAAACGAGCATTTAAAAACCAGAGAATCAAAGCTTTTGTTTGATTTACAGAGTTACCTTACCTACATGCAGATAATTTCATGCTACTCTCCTTTTTTTGTTTACAAGACTAAAACTATTCTTTTGCAGTTGTTCACTTTAACTTTTAGCAAACCTGTACACCATTAAGGACAAATTTGTAGAATTGTACACACATCTTCATCAGTTTCATAACCTATTAAATCCTATTCAAAGTCACGGAAATAATATGCCTTCAGTTGAATGCTGTGGAATTATCTTACCCCTTTGTACCTATAAAATGTTCAGTTTCATAGAGGTACAATCTAAGCAACAATGGTGAATTTAATTACACATTATTATTATATGCTAAATTTACCCCAGGTTATACATATGAATGTCATTTTTGCAAATACTTCTTTAGGTACTCAGCTCTTTTTATTTGTACAGCCCTTCCAGAAATGCTATCTTACATTACATCCCTACTCCATCTAGTAAAAAGTGATGGTTTGAAAAAAAATATTTTTACCTTGGACTAGCAAAGCAGCCTCCCATCAAAGATCCCAAACAGGATGCAGCAACAAGGGTGGGAATGACAGAGGAGAAGCCTTGGAGTGCCCTGTCAGCAAAGGTCTGAAAAAGATTACATGAGGAAAGAGCTAAAGCAATGGAAATGTGTCAAATACTATAGTGCGGCTGTTCCATATCTACAGAATCCTGAGCTCAAAGCTGGCCTTGCCACTGTCTTATGTGAAGTTTGCATGTCCTGCTAGCAGCAGACTGGGTTCTTCTGTAGGTACTCTGTTCTTCCTCAAACATCTCAGTAAGATATGGTTTAGGTTAATTGTTAAAAATTCACCAAATTTCTGGCCTTTGAAACCCTTGTGCAACAAAAGTTGATTTCTGTCTTTAATCCATCATTGTCAGAATAAACACAGAGACCCCACTGCTATCTACACATTCCCTGTCCTTGAACTGTAACTTGTTTCACATATTGGTCTGAAACTTTGTA
This sequence comes from Erpetoichthys calabaricus, assembly GCF_900747795.2. Classification (NCBI taxonomy): domain Eukaryota; kingdom Metazoa; phylum Chordata; class Cladistia; order Polypteriformes; family Polypteridae; genus Erpetoichthys; species Erpetoichthys calabaricus. Next base: position 117,447,291 of record NC_041394.2, read on the forward strand.
GGGATTCTGCACCTACTAAAGTTTATTGTAAAGATCCTCTCTCTCCACTTAACAACTCGTTTGTACCTTAATTGTTGGCAAACAACAAATCTACAAAGGATGTTGCAAACCAACACTGATCCGACTGCCAGACCAGGACAGAGCACTCTTATGAGCGCACTCACACTCAGTCTTACCAGGCCAGTTTAGAGTAAACAGTAAATCTGAAATGTGAGAAGAGGAGGAGAGAAAAAAACACACAAATACAGGGTGGAAACTGCTTGTGATAGCCAGGCACTGACAATGTTGACATTCACATCCTGACTTCTGAAGTTGTGATGTGGCTGTGCTAATCACCACCATATACTGTGCCATCATACAGACATTTTAGAGACCTTCTAATTAAAAAATATTTATTATATATTCATTCTTATTTATTAAAAAGTGTATCCACAAACCACAGCCACAGCATTCGATTCCAGAACATCTGAGATGTCATCAATGTGTAATAAGAAATGTTTGTCAGAAGATAAGCAACTATCACTGTTAGCATGGACAGTATGATCGACAAAGGGATGTTTCTGGAAAAAAAAACACACACACAAATAATCAACCAAATGTTAGTATTCAATATGACTGGAGTGATAAAAGGATACGATATTTGCAGATGGTATAATGATTTGCCATCAGAAGGAGTACAAACTCTGTCTAAAGCACACGTCGTGTGCAAAACAAAAAAAAAGCTTAAATATTTGATTAAAAAACAATTAACCAATACATCATTAAATTCAAATACCAAAATAAATAAATAAGTACAAACAGTCCAAAAAGAAAAAAAATAATTCAAATTCCACACAGACAAACAATAAAATAAATTCCTTAATAAGGACCTCATTTAAACAATGTGAAATTTCACAATCAAGAGAAGGGAAAGCAAGCAGTCAAGAAGACTTCTTTCAAAATCAAAGGAAAATGATCAACAGACCACCACCAAAACCTAAATAGCTAACACAAGCTAGGGTTCCACCCCTGGCTCCAGTTTAAAGTGCTTCTTTTTGTTTTCTTTGTGTTATTTTCATTATAGTGCATTGTTTTCCAGTATGTGTTTTAATATTGCTCTGTTAATTCAATATTTGCCTAATTATGTAATGCTGTTAATTTTACTCGATTTAGTTATTATGTAGTATCAATGTGTGTCTCAATAAACTGAGTAAGGAGTGTCTGGGCTTGCAAGTGTCCTGGATAAAAAGCAAAATTCAGGCCTTTAATGACCTCTTAGGGACAGCTATTGGCAGTGTGTCTGTCTGTGGAGAGAGTGTGGACCTCGTTGAGAGGTTTACTTACCTCATTTATCTCTCTGGTGACTCCTTCTATGAAGTCAGTAGATGGATTGGGAGAGCATGGGGGGGTCACGAGGTTGCTGGAAAGGGGTGTGTGGCACACCTGATATCTCTGCAAAAGAATGAAGGTCCAAGTCCTTAGAGTCCTTGTTGTGAGACATGGATGTTATCCAGTGACCTGAGACGAAGATTCCTTCGGTACTGTGTCTCTTCGGAGAATCCTTGGGTAAGACTGGCTTGACTTTGTGTCGAATGAGTGATTGCCCACAGAGTCCCAAATGAGGGACATTGCCTGCATTGTGAGAGAGTGTCAGTAACAGCACTACAGCCATGTGGTGCGATTCCCCGAGGGTGATCTTGCTCAAAAGATCCTCATTGTTGAGGACTCGAGCGGCTGGACCAGGCCAAGGGGACACCCACGTAACACCTTGCTGTGGCAGATAGATTGGTCATTTCTGCAGGGTGGGATTATACCAGGTGTCTGCCTGAGGGGTTGCCAACCAGGATCCCAAGCTGTTTTGTTATGTAGTGGGTGCAGCAACATGCAGTACCAGTGCATGCACCACAACATAACATGACCTGAATGTGTGTTTTGTGGTGTTCTTATGTTCTTTGCATTTTGTTGGTGGTTCTTCAAGAGGCGGGACCATCTATCAATTGTTGTTATTGACAACCCCCAGCCCTGTAAAAGGAATCTGTGAACTGAAGTGTTAGTGGTTCATTTTGAATGCACTGTGGTGTTTGGTGGAATTATAAATATTGTGCACTTTATGAGCTATGATTTTTTTGGTTTGGTTTTTTACTTTTTGTGTCTCTGAATTAAGGATACTCTTTTGTACTGTGGTTACCTGGATTGTCTTTAGCAAACTCTTTTTTCTCATTAAAGCATTTTGTGTATTTTGCTCCTGTTGCTAATAAACATCTTCTTTTATAAAGTTTACTTGAAGTAGAGTTAGAGTTTTCATGGTCCTCCCTCTGGTTAGAGATACTTTAAGTTGTATAAAGGCTTTCAGAACCTGACTTTCCTTCTGAGGTCGTGTCAGACCTGAAGTATCCTGTTTCCTTGTGCCCAGACTTGCCTTAGGGTGAGATTTGTTATGTGGACTGTTTTGGAGGTCTACCCCGTTGTTGTTCAGTACTCCCAGAGAAATAATAACAAATAATTCATCATTGTTCTTATTTAGAAATAAAAGGAATAAATATGAATACTTCCTTATTGAAAACTTCTGAAAACACAAAATACAGAAAAATTATATAGAGCTGAGGAAAAAAAATGTTAAGGAAAAATGTTTATTTAACTAATCATGTAAGTGTTTAAATTTCATGACAGCATGAGAACATGAGAAAACCCAAACACCCCCTCCTATGAAGCAGTGCTAAGATCAATAGGAGAATCTGCAGAATACCCCTACTCACAAGGCAGCATTCAGATTAATGGGGGGATTGAAAAGAGTAAGAAGTTACTTGTGGCTTTATTTGGTTGAATAAAAGTGGTAAAGTTTTGCATGTTAAGAGTCAGGTGATGTGATGCAATATATGAGGTAATGGTAATAGTAAAATATAAAAGTGAGACATTTATGCATGATCTATGTGTCAGAGGGGGACATTTTTTTTGTACACTGGGTGGTTCCATTTCTCTCTTAGGCAAAGGAACATGTAAATATTGCATTTAAAACACAGCAGATGAAGAGGCACCGCTTTGAAGTTCAAAATTGTGATAAAAGAACTGCTCCTTCCCTGGAAAATGTTTGTATTTACCTGATTTGGAAATTAACATGTCTGAGAATTTTTTGGTTTCTAATCAGCATATGTGTACTCATTGATAGTTGGTAACAATACATTTTGTTAACTTGTGTTTACACTATTTGTTAAACCCAGGAATTTGGATGTGCCATTGTTTAATCCATTGTTCTGTTGATCTAGGCAGGGACTGAAGGAGATTTAAACTTCTGGGCAGGGGAAGGCGGGGTGAGGGACAAACCACTGAGAACGCTGCCAAGACACTCGCACCGAGCACAGGGGCTCGCAGGTAGACTCGGGTGTGTGGCTTTTACAACGTGAGGCACAAGGACGGCAACACTTACCTCCAGCAAGAGAAGGAAGCCACATGAATGGACCGAGCAAAGATGGTGGACGAGAAGTGAGGTGTGCTTAGGTCCAGGGCCGGATTTTCCTATAGGCTAACTAAGCTTCAGCCTAGGGCCTCAAGATCAAGAGGGGCCTACATTCAAATTGTTAGCAAAATTAAAATTACACTATTCTAAAAACAGTGAACACTAAAACACTGAACCGAAAATAAGGAGAAATTCCACGCATATGACTAATAAACATACATAAAAATGTATTGGTTAAGATCAACGTGTATTACGTATTTTATTATCTCTCATGTAATTTACAAACTTAAAAATGGAAGGTGAAAGGGCCTCATAAGTGGAATAGCCTAGGGCCTCTTTTCATATAAATCCGGCCCTGCTTAGGTCACAACAACACAAGAAGCCCAGAGTTCTTATTGTCAATGATTTGACAAAACTTCTGTTGGGAAACGAGCGTCTGGTGAACAGAGTACATCCTTGGACAGTTAGACAATTAATTGTTGGGGTAACACAGTGTGCAAACTGGACTCTGTACCACTAAAAGTTGTATTCTCCAATTCTTGTTTTTAACAGACTTTTAGAGTGGGCTGTGTGCTTTCCTTTTAAAAAAAGCAATTTTGTTGCTGATATTTTTATATTTTGTTATGTTTCTTTATCTTTTTAATGTACTTTATATAGTCTTGTGTAATAGAAGTTAGTGTTGCTTTTCCTGAAACCTTTGTGCTATTATCGGTAAATTTCAAGAGTTCCCAGTCTCTTAACAAAACTGGGTGGTGTAGTCAGATATTTTAACTGTATCTAGATTAGATTACCTGTAAGTGTGACCAGACACCTGTCACATGTGTAAACAAAAATACATTCTGCATCCTCCTCTGGGCTCTGTGACTGCCCCCTTTGAAGATAGTGGAATTTTTTTTCCACAAGAAAAGCACACTGGCTTGAAAGTGGAAAAGTGATTAATAAAGATAAGTTGATTTAAATTTAATTAATGGGGACTGTAATATAATGACAGAAACAAAGTGCTGAAGAGAAAACAAAAGTACTATGAACTGTCAAAAATGGGATGGGAATTTTAAAAATCCTTTCTACATTAATGAAATTTTTACTTACTTAATTAAAAGTTAATTAAATAAAGAGTTCAACAGACCAAATCCAAAAATGTGAAAATAAAGTGAGAAAACAAAAAATAGAAAATTACAGGAACAAAAGCCAAAATCAAAATGCAAGACTAAGAAAATAGTGTTAAAAAAAATAACTGAATACACCATTAAAAAGAAGGGATAGGTTGATTTATATGAATGTATCAACACCATTTTGATTATTTGAACAGCAGATGTTTTAAATGTGTATTTCCAATGCCCATATCATTAAATAGGTAAGTTTCCTTGTGCTATTTTATCACTAACACTCTTACAGTCAGAAAAGTAATTTGTCAGTTTCTCAGACAGGGCTTTCCTTTGGCTCAGTTGGCAAAAGTGTTGGCCTTTTGCATTTTGCATGGAGTGCAGATCCAAGTTTGCCCCCCTGAAGTCCCTTCGGTGTGATCTGTAAAAGGAACACTTTACAAGTGAAGAGAATCTGAGTAGATAGCATTTATTTATAAGCTAAGTTGACAAACAATTTTAAAGGATACTATTTACACCATAAATGTTTTTCTGTTGCTTCCTATCATTTATTATCCTTGCTATTATCGTTAATATTAAGAAAATGTTACCTTAAGTAAAGGAATATCTAACTGAAGATTTCAAAGATTTTTATGGCTAAAAAATAACAAAAGTTTATACTAAGCTTATCAGATCGAATTTGTGCTTCCTTTGTGCAACATGATTGTTTGTGGTTAGGGGAATCAGTAAATGTATTAGTGAGTTTGATTGTGCTTATGTATCTGGAAGATATATTAGGCATACAGAGAGGAGAACTACACTTTTTATTTAAGAAAATTAAGTATTGTACTGTGCTGAGGTTAAGATGACTTCTTTTTTTGCCAATCACCTCTTTGAAATATGTGTTCACAAAGAAAACGAAATCTAAGCAAGTGGAAAAGTATTTATATAATGACATTAACTCTTGTTTTCCTTATTGTAAAAATGATTGACTTTTCAAATTTGCCTTTACGATTATTTAGCCTGCTTTAAGAAATCTTGTCAAGCCATTTTGCTTACCTCATTGGCAGATTTGTTAGATTAAAATAAAAGCAAAACATCTACTATTTAAAGTTTTTTCATCTAATTTTTGCATATGCATTTTTTGCAGTGTGAATGTTGCTGGCAAAGTCAGATACTTTTTAAAAGTTGGTACAGATGTGTTTACCCAGTTGCTCTTTGTTGGCATAACTCAAGCAAATCTTCATGTTGACCCATGTATGAATCAGTGAATTATATTTTCAGCACCATAATGGTATCTGCAGTGGGACTGCTCACCTTAAGCGTCTTACTAATACAGAAGTTTGTAGAAGATACTGCTACTGCTAATAATAATGGTGATGGGGCTGAAGCTGATGTTGATAGCTGTGGTACTGTTTAAGCAATGTTTCTATTTAATTAAACAGAAAAATGTATACATATTTTGCTTTACATTTAACTGTAGATATTAAAACCTATAATATTAATAATTAATATTTACTACCAGATGCCATGCCTATTGTGTGGTGATGACTGTGCCAGGTACGCATATCTGATGTATTTGGGACTGCCAGACCCAAGAGATTTCATTCTTGAGTTCAACAACATATGCAGGCCATCGTTAGGATAAATTCAGCATGAGCTGCTACAGTGGGATTGTTATTTCCCTCTGTAAGGGCAGGATGTGCATTATTGCAAATGTACAAGTCGTCTTTCACAAATTATTCATTGTACTTTTGATGGGAATTTTAAATGAAAACAAACACCAGGGAATGAGGTTTTTTTGCATGATTGTTCCATAGCTTCTTTCAAAATTATTTGTGAGCTTAGATTATAAATAAATGCTGCTTAATAGGGTTCTCTTTGGTTAGTTGTTAGCTGAACAAAAGAACAGCACCATCAAAACATGGGACACATTACGCTACTGTGTGTGAGGATGTCTCGTCTTCATAGCAGGGTCACTCCAAATGGCAAATGGCAGTCCCTTTAAAAGAGTCTAAGTTAAGCACCTGGGTCCTGTAATCTAATTAGGGGTCTTGCCTCTGTATCATCAAATACAATAAAACACTTAATAACATAATTAAATTAACAAAAGAAACTAGAAGATTTTTAAAGTTATTGAAAAATCAAGAGAAATAAAGCTAAATCAGGACATGCCAGAAAAAAAAAACTAAAAACAAAATACAAAAGAAACAAACCACAAAATCCTAGGGTGAGACCCACTGCAAACCATAGCAGAACAATTTTACATAAATTTTTAATTTGCCACATATGATCCAATTACAACACTGAGTCATACAAAGTAATTTGGAAGAGTGCATAAAACTGACTAGTACACCAAATGTAGTGATTTGATCATGGAAGCTGTGCTAATCAACTAAAATTAGGCATTGTCATTTATTATTGACTAATTAGGCCACCTTTATTTTTAATTTGTTTTGTACTCATAGGCTCATCACAAATTCCTCCTAAGATCAGTTTGGTTCATAAGAGACAAAATCTACAAATTCTCCATACCTTTTGGGATTGATGATTTCTTCTGTGACAAAATTCAAAACAAACCTATTAAAATAAAACAGAATTCTTTTAGTTTTTTTTAATTCTGGCACAGTGTAATAGTAAGATCAAAGATTGCCTTCAGATCTAAGGTGGTGGACAGACATCCTAAGTCTACCTAAGAAAGCTGCAATTATAACGGCCGACTCACTCTCACTAACCAGCAGCTACACCACGAAGTCCCTTGGCCTGGAAAGCTGAGGATGTTAGAACCGACAAGCCGTACTTCTTCCAAATAAACTTCCCCAATCGACGATCAAAAATAAGCCAAAAAGCAAACAATATGCAAAATAATAAAGTGAGTATATATTAATAAAAAAAAGAAATGAACAAACTCCAAACAATATACATCACTCAACCCCAAAAGTGATTGGCGGAATGTAATAATAAAAAGGTGCAGCAAAAAGTTAATATACAACACAAACCCTCCCTTGACCCCACAATGAACATGAAATCAATGAGACAAACAAAAAACACGAAATGCACATAAAAGTCCAAAGATTAAACAGAAAATGAATAATGTTTGTGAACCTGGTTCACCTGGAAAATGTATCCTACAGTAATTATACGGATGAAAATGATGGCTTGCTGCTCTCCCCAAACAACAAGAAACAGTCTCACCGTGCTTATCCTCGGTACATTAGCGTAGTCCAGAACCCCGGGGTTTTGCTGTGCAAAAGTAAAGTTGTCAGGCGTTGAAAGTGGCAAGTACAAAAAGGTGTAAATGTTCTGGATCGCTGCTATCTCCTGGCTCTGCAATGAATAGGCGGTATGGTAGAATGGGATTTCTTGGTTTTTTTTTCTTGAGGGACCATGGTTCCACGGTGTTATCCTTCCCTCTTTGTTTCCCAGAGGTGCATATTTACATAGACACACAGACCATGTAAACAGGACAATGCTACGAAAGACATGACTCAGCACAAAATACACTTATGATGACATTAATCATGTAGTACTGCTACACAGTTAGTCCTGAATGCAGTAGCAAGAATCCTAGTTGATAAAGGAAAATCTGAGCACATCTCATCAGTTTTAGCATTGTTATATTGGTTACTTGTGTCTTTTCAAATTGACTTTAAACTACTACTAATGGTTTATAATGCTTTAAATAATTTAATAATAATTTTGCTTCTTTCTATATTTTGGAGTGGGGAAAGGATCCTTCACTTCAGAAAAGGAGAGTACAGCAGCCATGCATAGAATAAACTCTAGCTTCAGATGTACAACGCATTCAATCGTTCAACTTAAAATCTTCTAGTTTATCACATTTATCTCATTTAAATTGTCCAAAATGTATCCAGGCCAAGATTCAACCTGTGAACATCTCACTGGAGCACATGTTTTGGAAGCACACCAATTTAACATCATTCTGGACAAAAATCTTGGAATGCCCATCAGACGGCCTTGGTGTCACAATCACTCCTTACCCACTAAAAGCTGTGTTTAGTTTACTTTCAGATGGGCGTAAAGTGCAGCAGGACAAATTGATTGCAATTGCCTTTACTTCACTACTAGCATGTAAATTTATCTTGCTCAACTGGAAGAATCCCAGCCCACTTGTTATAAGTCAGTGGGTATCTAATGTTATATACTATTTGAAATTTAAAAAAATTAGAGGATCTGTTCAAAAAGTTTTGTTAAATATGGTAAGATCTAATTAAAAAATGTTAGAATAAGCATTACATAGACAGGACATTCCCCTTTCTTTGTTATTTTTAAAGATTTGCTCTTGCTGTTGGCTCCCCTCTCTTTCTCTTGGGTGGGGGTTGAATTCAGGTTTGCTAAATTAGACTTGATTATGTGGTATGTTATTTTCTTTGTTGTATAAGTCAGACTTGATCGAATGCATTTTTTTTAGTTTAAATAAAATCAATTTTAAAAAAAACCCTCCTAACAAGTCATTTTTTTAATTTGACTGTCTTGTAACTGTAGTTTAGTTCTACCCTTAATACACTAGATGTGCACAGAATTATCATACTCTCCTGCAATCTTTATTAATCTTTATTTTTCTCATGCGATATTTCAATGTTTGAATGAAAGTGAATACCCCAAACTGCCACAAGACCCACTGTGTTGAATTATCTAAGACAAAGCCTTAAAAAAACAATAAGGAACTATTAAGAACATTTATATTAGGTAGGATTATTAAGCAATGAATAACGGGGAGGCAGCTCTTCAGTTCAAAAGCACAACCTCTTTTCTCTCATGTAGAAAAAATAATTCAGTACTTGGAAGACAGCAGGCTAAAGTTTCTACAACAACTGCATGGGGTGTGCACCTCTGTATTCTTTTTAAGTCCTATTAAATGGTCATTGAACCTTCAACTCCTGTCTTATAGCTCAGTTAATTTTGGAGAAAGATTTGACACTTGCTCTTTACTGTTTACTGAACCTAGTACAACTTTGATTTCTTTCAATAATTTTATTCTCCTCTTTTACCTCCTTTTGAATCATAAAATCCTTTACACTGTCAGAGAAAGTGGTCATGTTGGTGTTGTCAATGTCTTCATTGTTGTTACGAAGGGATTTCTTCACCAAGATAGAATTGTTTTTTTAATTTCCGCAACTGATCTCTAAACAAGGTGTAGAAACATCTCAATGGCGATCAATAGAACAGGTTGCTTCTGGACGAAATTTCAAGGGTTATAGCAAAGGGTTTAAATACTGGTGTCAATGTCATCTTGACACTTCTTTTTATTTTCAATAAATATGCAAAAATCTTTAAAATCTGATTTTCATGTTGTCATTCTGGGGTACTGAGTGTTGCTTGAATTTGGGGGAAATTAATTTAAATGATTTTAGCACAAGGTTGCAACATAACAAAACATGAAAAAAGTTTTTGAAATCAGTGTATGAATTGGAAACGTGTTGCATCAAAAATGACCCTTTCATCTGCTTTGAGGATTCTTCCCTGTGTTTGTTTATGTGAATTGTATTGAGTTAACTCATTAGTTGCTTGCTTTACTGTTTTGAATTAATTATCTTTGGTACAAGAAAAAAACAAGATATTTCTTGAGTTTTTGTAAAAGCCAAAATTTCCCTTGTGACAAATAAAGTACTATCTATCTATCTATCTATCTATCTATCTATCTATCTATCTATCTATCTATCTATCTATCTATCTATCTATCTATCTATCTATCTATCTATCTATCCTGCTGATAACTTTGTACAGGGTGAGGTAGGTCGGCTGTTTTTTCACTAGGAATCTTAAAGCTACTTGTGCCAAGCCTATGTATTCAAGAGAGAACTTACCAGAGGAAATTAAGCAAGACAAAGAAATAAATTTACAGAGATAAAGAACACCTACCATCCTGCATAGGCATATAATCCTGCATAAAATGCCAATGGTAACTTGTCCAGTGTCAAGGAACTGGTGTCAAAGGCTTTGTGGAAATTTTCAGTTTCCCCTGCAAAGATAAAAATACAAACAGATCAAGCATTCTAGCTGTAGACTAGAAGGTGGAGATATTAGTGAAATCAGAGAATACCAGAGATCAGTGAAATCAAACTGTTGCATACACACATGTATATTTCATCTTTTGTAAATGGAGGCTGAAGTACTGTTAGTACATGATTAGTTAAAGTTTACATTTCCCTAAAGTAGAAAAATCTAGCAGAAATTTTGAAACAGGTGAGAGATTAAAAAAGTTCTCAGTCTGAGCTGAAAGGAACATTTTATGGTATTGATCTCGTGAGTATCCAAATTATTGCTCTTGTTTACTAATATATGTGAATTGCTTTTTGTGATTTCTAGTGTATGTGTTTTGTTTCAAAATCAATTCAATACAGATGCTGAGAAGTACAAAATCAAATATCATGCTGTCATTGAATTTCTCACCCTAGAGAACAGTACATCTTTGAGAGTCATTCTCACCTGTTTGATGTGGAGTGAAGCCTGTACCAACATGAAATGGTAGCTCAAGTTTCAACACTATAGAATAACATTATAAATGATCTTGCAAACTCAAAAAAAACTTTGTTTTTAGCTCTGGGCTGCCCACTATTCCTCTTCTGTCACAGATACCTAGGCTTTGGAGTCATCTATTAGGAAGCCCTGGGAAGTGCAGAAGGATGAGGCTAACTAGAACATTCAAGCCAGTCTATAAGGTGAATAGATGAATGCTGCAGACATTTTATATGATAATAGTCTCCAACATGCAGTAATTACAAGACTGTTGAAATAATTGAGTATTTTTTTATCTTTCGATACTGGAGGACTTATTGGGAGAAGCAGATAGGGAAAAGTTTTGGGCTCTTACAGTAGAGGCCATACGGGAATTTGAGACAGACCTCAGATTTTCCTACAAAGTAATCTACTAACCAGTAGCACAGTGAAAAATAGCTTTCAGCTTTGGCCCCCATGGCCATGGAGTTCTTATGAACAATGACAGGGCAAAAAAAATTATAAGCTACAATATAATTAATAATAATTCTATTTTGTCTTAATTACTATTTTGTCTCATTTAAAAGCCCATCGTTGACAACATGTATTACTTGAGTTAAGACACTGCTATTAGTATTGAAAGATTCAGCAGCTGAGGACCATAGTAATTCTTATATTTAAATGAAGGATTAATCACTGATATGTTGAGGAGCCTCCTCTACTATATACGAGAGAGCAGAAGTTTTAAACATTTGTTGAATAGCTTTGTAGACTACTTTGGAGCTTTTGTTTTCTTTTTAATTTGCAGAATATTATGCTATTCATAATAATAGCAAGATCAAATTAAAACTTGTAATAATAATAATAATTCTCTAATTGGAATAGTATAGAACACACAGACAAGGCAAAATAAAAATATACGATCAACATAACAACATGACTGTACCTCCAAGTTTTGACGGCATTGCTATTGCTGAATTTGGCAGTGAACAGGAATGATAGATATTTGTTTAAAGAAAATCATACTTTGGTGACCAGTTACTTTGGCCTGATATTTAAAACACCAGCATGTGTTCTGATTCTAACTTGTCTCTAAATTGCCATTACCCTGAACAAACCATACAAAAAGTTAATTGTAAAGATCAGACTGCCTTGATGTCCTGACTATCTGCTTGCCCATCAGCCTAATAATAATGTATTTAGTACACCTAGCTATTCCTGTTATCCCTTTCTTAGTACATGGCAGCACTTAAAGCAAACTGAACTCTTAGTCAAAGCTTCTGCCAACCACATGTTCAGACAAGCTTCTCATGTTCGCACATATTTATGGATACAAGAATGAAGGATCACTGCCTGCTGGTTGTACAAAAGATGTAGATTATAAGAGTTAAAGCCGCAAACAAAACATTTCTGTTACCTGAAGATAGCTTGATCATTCCTGGCACAATAATTAAAACCAAGGCACCTATCTTGACAATGGTAAGTGCTATCTGCAATCGTGTGGACCAGTTCACACTCCAGCAGTTCAGAGCCACAACAAATGCTAGGCAAAGATAAAGAAAGACAAAAGTGGTTAAATTAATGTGAGAAATAAAATGATGGGGACAAAGATACAGTATCCAACAGGGAGTTTATATATTTAATGAAGTCCCATCTTCTTTCTCATTAAAATACTTTCTCTAACCGTCATGGTAGTACAGAAATACAGAAATAGTACAGAAAGGTAGTATGTCAGAACATTCTGAACTATTTTTTACTATGCTTTTTCCTATTCTTAATATTTTTGCTATTTTGAGTTAAAAATTTCCTTATGCATTTTTTTTTATTATGGATAACTGATATTTAGGGGTTTTCAACCATTTTTATTTAATTTGACAAAGTTTACAGTTCACAGTTTATTTTGGTTTGGCCCATTCTTTTGTTAACGTGACATGAGAAAGATGTTACATGACCGTAATCATTGCATTTTTGATGTCAGTGGCAGTGATGGTGTAAATATGAAAGTGGTTTCATACTCGAAACTCAAAAACTTTAATGTCGTTAGTTTCTTTTTCAGGTCGCATACTGTAATGCTAAGGTGTGTTACGGTTTTGAACTCTTTCTGTCCTGACTCTGATTTTTGGTTTTGTCCTACTGTTTTGTTTACCTGAATACCATTTCATCTTTCTAGTTGTGACCTTGCCTGCATTTTTAATGCTATTTTTGTGTCAAGTATTGTCTCCAGGTCGAATCTCTCAGTCACAATAGTCCTTGAGATGCTGTCTCACAGCACATAGCCCATTTGTAATGATTTACTTTCACTTTAAATGTTATTTTCATATTTTCTGGTATTATTTATCAATTAATTATTAATTATCTATTATCCTAGATGACTCAGGTGCCGCCAAGAGTGGCAGCCTTTTCAGCAGCTCCGTGTTTGTGAATTTCCCCTTGGGATTAATAAAGTATCTATCTATCTATCTATCTATCTATCTATCTATCTATCTATCTATCTATCTATCTATCTATCTATCTATCTATCTATCATTTGGAATTTTCTCACTTTTATCTGAGGTTGTTAAGGCAATGAATGCAATTTTCATATTTCTTTTTATAGTTAAAGTTGTCTAGGTAAAGTCTTCATGTGATGAAATCTTGCATTCCTTCCCAATGTCATTTTGTGCTTACTTTTGTTATCATTTACTACATATTGCCATGTGTGATACATTTCTTCATAGGTCATACTGTGTAAAGGCCACTGTCATATACTTCTGAGTTGTCTGAGATTGCGATCACAAACAATTAAAAAAAATTGTACATGTGAACCTTTGGTTAGTCAGATATTTAAATACTGTACATTGACTTTGTGCTTAAGATTAAGTTTTGGGTACAAATACAAAATGTGAAAGAATAATATTAGTTTATTGTCAGGATCTTCTGCTTGCCTTTTGGATTATCATTCATGAATGTTGTTTTGAATTTTGATTATTTCCTGACTACACTTCTATGCTGTCCCTTGAAAGACCTATTTTGTACCAGTGTGAAATAATTGTAAGTCCTACAGACTTCTCATTTAATATTTTAGACATAATAATAATTTGGCCAATGGGGCACATTTATTATTTTTATGGACTTTCAAAATGTTTTTGATAAGGTACCCAATGAGAGGCTAGGAGTCAAATTAAAACAAGTGGGAGTCCAATGCAGAGAGAGTAAGTCGGTGGGAATATTAGTACAGAATACAAAGGATATTGGTGAGAGGAACATTTTCTAAATAAGGAGATGTTAAAAGGGGTGTCCTTTAGGAGTGGGGACAATGCTATTTTGAATTTAAATACATTATTTACATAAAAATATAACTAACCAGATTGTTAAATTTTCCAAAAACACTTCTCTATATGAAACGCCAGAGGCCATAAAGTCAAAGTAATCTTTACAGAAGGATCTGGACAAATTTCAGAATTGTCCAGATGTGTGCAGTTGAAATTGAATGTAAGTAAATGTAAAGTGTTATATGTAGGAAGTAAAAATGTTATAGTAGATTAGTAAACATTATGAGAAGGATTTATTTATAGGTGTGAATATGTCATTCTCCATGTCTACAAAGTGTGCAGAAGCTGTTAAGAAGGTAAATAAAGTGTTGAGTTACCAGCATAATGGGTTGAGTATAAACCAAGAGAGGTTACTCCTGTTATATATCAGTATAAGTGCTCATTTCAGTTCAGCTATTGATGTCTGATTGCGGGTTGATGCATGGTGGTATGATTGGTAATGCCTTACATTTTCTGCTAATGGGTGCTGTTCAATAAAGAGCAAAAGGCGCACACTGTCTGTTCATCTATTCTTATCGATAACTATGATAGTGTACTGCATTACGAATCCATGACAATTCTTAAGTTATATGACATACTAATGAGTTTTCTTCTGGAACTGTGCAGTTTTGATCTCTGTATTAGAAAAACGTTGTAACAGCAATAGAGAAGGTTCAGAGAAGCAGGCAGATTCCAGGAACATGGTGAATGAGCTATGAATAGTGATTCAAAGAGGTGATTTTTTCAGGTTAAGCACCTGAGGTTAAGAGGAGAAATGAGAGAAGTGTTCAAAATTATGAAATTTTGGATTCCAGGTGTTATTTCAAAATGGGTTAATCAAGAAGAACATGATGGCACAGACAGAAACTAGTTATTTGAAATGTTCTTGCAAAAGTTAGAAATACATTACAGTAGAGTAGGTAGAGTGGTAGACAATAGTGCTTTGGTGACAAGTCAAAAAAAGTCAAATGCGTGAAATTTAAGTTAAATAATAATTAACAAGTTATGTGGGCCTGAATGGCCTATTCTTGTCAAAATTGCTGTTATGTTCTGTAACCCTCTTGTATCTTTATCCAAAAAAAGCAAAGTCTTGTTCTCGTTATTGCAAACTTAACTTTGGTTTTTAAAAGCAGTTTAGGTTGGTGCTCACTATTAACAGATAACTAAACCGACGATATTTTTAGTTCATCATATATTATATGATTACATGATCAGTTTTGTATATAGTTGACACTTGGATTAAAGCAGGTATGATATAAGACCACAGGAAACTCAAACGACTACTTACAGACTCCCATTATGCTGACCATTTTAACGAGTACTTCAGGCACTGGACATGGGCTGAAGAAAGGTTCAACAATGTACCGGCCAAATGCCAAAGCCACCACAGATGAGGCACCAGGCCTAGATTGTTCACAAAACAATGAATAAGTAAATGTTAGGGAGATAGGCAATGCAGCTTTTCTTCTAAATCTTTTCTTAATTTCTCTGTTTTTGATTTTAACTGAGATAAAATCTTAACTGCAGAGCAAATGTCTGCAAATTGCTCAATGATAATGCTCTTAGTGATAATACTGTAACTGGCAGATCAGAAACAAAAATGCTGCATTCTTACATATAGAGCGCACTTCCTCTTAAAGCCTTACATTCTACAAGCCATTTATTAACAGGTAATTCCCAACTTGATACAGAATATATGAAAGCACCTTTAAGTAACATTTGTATTATCAGAAGTATACATATGTGTTTGGTTGACACTTTATACCAAACTGTTCAGTAAATTGCCACACACAGTGTAGGTGAAGGAAATTATACATTGTAGTGAATACAATTGCTGACTGATTTCATGATTTGGTTTTCAGTTTAAATCCAAAATGAATCAAAAGCAAAATTGATCTGTTACAAAGTCTCAGACATTATGAAAATAGTTGTAGGGAATTTATGTAAATCAGTGAACACAAAAGTGAAGAAAATTTTCAAAATCCCATTTATGAAATATATGCATGACTAGCTATGAGAAAATAAATAATTTTGATCTTGCAAAATTTATATGCCAGTAACATAAATATTCAGCTTGAAGGTGCCATATGTGGTCTGGAAATTCTTTCATACTGACCTTTTGGTACAAATAACATAAATTTTTTTTTAATTAATTTTATTGTAATCATTCCGTACAAATAGATCAATTTTTACAAAAAATAGGATTGAAAACAAATCAAACCCCACCCCTGTAAGGAGAGCATGGCCAAAGGAGTAATACTTAAGGCTTATAAAACATGCCTAAATTATTGAGTTTAATAGAGCAAAAAAGATAAATGGAGAAGGAAAAGAAATGTAGAAATAATTATTTCTTCTTATTCCAAAATATTATTGATTAGATCCTGCCAGGTTTGGAAAAAAATTCTGCACAGATCCTCTAACTGAGAATTTGATTTTTTCCAATTTCAAATAATATAAAACATAGGTTTCCCACTGACTTATTAGAGGAGAGTTAGGATTCTTCCAATTTAACAAAATCAGTCTGCGTGCCAAAAGTGTAGTGAATGCAATCACAGTTTGTTTGTCCTTCTCCACTTCAAATTCATCTGGAAGAACACCAAACACAGCTATTAATGGGTTAGGAGGGATTGTGACACCAAGGCTGCCTGAAAGGCACTTAAAAATTTTGGTCCAAAATGATGTTAAAAAAAAAAATTAACAAGGGCACTACATGAAATCATCACCCACAATGCGTTGTAAGTCAGGAAGCATATTTAATTTGGTTAACAAGATCATCCAGTAGTTATAAAGTCCAGGGGCCTCATGTATAACACCATGCATAGAACTCACACTATAACATGGCGTAAGCACAAAAGCGGGAATGTGCGTACGCACAGAAAAATCCAGATGCAGGAATCTGTGCGCACGCAAACTTTCACGCTCTTCCACTACATAAATCCCGATCAGCGTGAAAAGTAACGCACATGCACGCGCCTTCTGTCCTGCCCCAACTCCTCCCAGAATTACGCCTCTTTGAATATGCAAATCTATATAAATAGCCTTCTGTGAAAAGACAATGGGAAAAGCACGGGGGAAAATATAAGACTTTCAGCGAATACCAAGTGGAGGCAAAGGAAAAACGTACTATTTGTTGGTTTAAACAGTGGTATAATCAACAAAAGGAAGTTCATCGAGTGATATAGTGTCGGAGAAACTCGAAAACTCAAGATCACAAAGTCGCACAGTGCCCAAAATAAAAAAGAAGTCACATATCAAAGTCGGCGTGAAAAGGCGACTTGTAGCCCACCGTCTGAGTGTCATATGAAAGCTTATTAGGGTACAGAGAAAAAAAAAAATAGGCACACAGTGGGAAAAAAGCACGAAATGTCAACTTTAATCTTGAAATTTCCACTTTAATCACGTAGTTTATTTTGTCATTAAAGTAGAACATCATAAACTTCATCTTAAAATCGTTTATTTTACTAGTTTCTCAAGTAGCATGTTAAATGCTTTGTTCTGTATTTGATCTTCTATGTGCTCTATGTGTGTGAATCACTACGTGCTTCCGTTGTTTCTCTTTCTCCGACAGGACACAGAATCCATTGCATTCGTGATATTACAGCTCTCTGAATAATTAAAATACTGAGATGTATATGTGATATCTTTTTCATGATGATAGGAATGAAAGCATGTTATTAAACATGGGAACACGGTGGTGCAGTGATTATTCATATCTCACGCAAGAGGCTTGCTGCGCCATGTGCGACCTTCGATGAAATAATTTATTACAGAAGTACTGTCTCTTTCAAACGTACTAACCTCCAATTCCTGTCCTTACTTTTCTTTCTCCAAATACCCAATCGCCACACAATCAGCTCTATAATAGACGTTAAGCCATCTGTAAGCTTAGAACGCCGATTCTTCAAAACTTTTAAGGAACATTGAAATATCTTCGTAGTACATTTTTAATTATTCTATCCGTCTATCCTTCCAGTGTTGCGTCAGCACCAGCAATAATACAGCGCAAGGCAGAAGCTTCCGTAAACAGAGCACTAGCGGCTCGCTAGCTCTGCGGCACCGTGTCCTCACATGTTTAATTATTAACAATACAGATTATTTAAATAAAGTTAAAGTTTTATCTGTATACTATAAGCAACATATTTTGCTGCATTTCATCTTAAAAATTATATCGTCATCATACGCACTTTATAAAGTGGCGCAGGTTGTGCAATATTATAACTGTAGTGCAAGTTTACAGTGGGGTACCGGTAATTGTACTTATAAGTACAAACAGTTCTACAAGGAGCACTCGATGGACTGATTGAGTGAGTTTATAGTTCTTGGGATGAAACTGTTTCTGAAACGCGAGGTCTGTACAGGAATGGCTTTGACGCGTTTTGCAGTGGTTGAGGTAGTGTGTGCTTGAAACTGTATACCGATCATTTTCTTTCCGATCAGCTGCTGCTGTGATTCCCCACTCAGATAAAGTGATATAAATACTCCGAGTGGTGCAGTGAGAGTAATATGGAAAAAGATGATTCGCTGTGGCAACCCTTAACGGGAGTAGCTGAAAGAAGAAGAAGATGAAGTGAGCGTAACAACACTAAAGCAGTTATGGTATTTGGAATACTATGGCTATTCCCTGGACCATTATATTGGTAGAGGTTAATTACAATCAGATGTATTACACTAATAAACAATATGCAGTTAATTTCAGTGTATTTATAAAGCCGCGTCAGGAATGTGGATCTAAGAAAGAAAGGGTGACCACACAGGAACAGTAGCATTGCTTTGACACTGGGTGCCACCAGTCTGCAAAACCGAGCGGAGAAATTGTGTACGCCAAGTTATGAGGTACCGTGGAAATGTGCATGGCTTTACGCTAAGTTTAGGTTTTATACATCGCGATTTGAGCGTGGAAACGTTCATACGCAACATTTCTGTGCATACGCACCGTTTATACAGTACATGAGGCCCCAGGAGTTATAAAGTGAAATATGACCTGGACAGAAACTCATGAAGAACACTAGACCACTGGTGACCCAACAGTTGCCAGGAATGTTAACTTTCTAAGAAAAAAAAGATTGGGCCTGAGGATTGTTAGACGAAGGATAGAAGATTTCTGGAGTCACAGTGTCAAGCTACCAAAAGGCCGGAATTAATGAGAACTGCCCTAGAGATATGACACTCTTGAGGTTGTGACTGGCAGTAAGGAGGCAGTGAAGAGCAGAAGAAATGTTGTGATACCACCCCAGAAACCCCATTGAATTAAAATGTAAATATTTAAAAATAAGGCAACATGACGTGTGCAAGGCACAACACAAAGTTATGCTGAAACTAAGTCAGCCAAAGGTCAGCTCTTTGTGTTTTGTTCTATCATTTGTATCGTACTTGGGTTCTAATCAGTTCTGATATGCCACCTTTCTGGATTGCTACTTTTTAAGCTAAGTGACTGGAAGAGGCAGGGCTTGTTCCGGGCATCATGGCCAGGTGCGCGTTCCCTCACTGGATGTGGAAAAATGAGAGAATACCATTAGCAGCAATACCCTCATTTACCACAGGTGGTAGTGCTTATCTCAGTTGAGTCTGTCAGGGGACCCCACTCCCCAGAAGCGCATGTGTGACAAGGTACATGAAAGCTTATAGATACAAGGAGACATGGGCCATAAAAGGAACTCCAGCTTGTTTTCCCTGTTTCAAAAACAGTGCTACCCGATCCACTGGAATGGAATTTAAATCTGCCTTATGCCAGAAGACCTACTGAATCAGTACTGAATAAGGACTCAACTGTTGAAGGAAAAGTGGTCAGGTTAGACACAGTGTGCGAAGAAGAAAGGAGGTCAAAAGGGTACAATTGATGTGGTGCTCTGTGAAAGGCATGTGTACACAGCATCCTACTTGAAAGACAAGGTGCAGGACCAATACAGGACACACCTGAGAGGAAGAGGGACTTATTTGCTTTTCTCTGAATGTAGAACATCGCCTCCTTTTTCATTCTGTGTGGCACCTGCTATTACATCAGCTGGGATATGAATTAATCTAAACAATATACACATTTTTATGTATACACACAGGTTTACACACTGACAAACTTTAATAGGACCCAGGCCCAGTCAAACTAGGTGGCCTAGGTGAACTAGCAGATCTACTGATCTTGTTGCCATTTGGCATTTCTGGTGTACTCCGTCAGATCTGGTGCCATTTGCTATACTGATATGTAATAAACAGAGGAGTATCTGCACTTTTATTATACTATGCTGTATCCATAGCTATAGATAACTACTGGATTAGGGAGGGAAACAATAATAATGATGTTTAGAGCTTTAGGAGAAGCAGATAAAGGCTGTATAAGGGTTACAGGATTTAGGTAAGCACAAAAGAATGAGTTTTGGTGCATCACGTAAATATGCAAAGTGAAGCTCTGCATGCTTGGATTGGAACCAAATTACTGGTGGTACGCTTGTTTGTGGTTATGCATTGACATTCAATCAAAGAGCTTAGTCTCCCCATTAAGATTTCTGAAGAAGTTCCAGTACTCAATGGTACTGTAACCATATACGTAAATTGTTTAGATAGAATGTCAGTCGATAGAAGTGCAGGGATGCAGGGGTGAAAATTTCTGAAGAAGTGCTTGTACTCTATGTTGAAATTGGAAGTGGTAACTACTGAAGCAAGTACCAAAGATCTGTGTTTTTAAATGAGAGTAAATGGCCAAGAGTATACAGTATTTTTTGGTATTACAGGTGTTCTATGAGAAGAATGAAAAACAATAGTTGTCTTTTAATTAAAACCTTTTAAAGACTGGAAGTGGCAAAAGGAAAAATCAAGTACCTTTGCAATAAGCCTCCGTGATTTGTCCTTCAGATTGTACTACTGGGATTTAATTGGGGTGAGAGTAGATACACATTGAGAGTCCAGTTAGATAGCCTGCTGAAAGGAGATATCCAGTGCATAAACTTATTTAATTGAATTCTATCTTGCTTTTATTCAAAGCTCCAAGGTCTTTTGGGCAATCTCTATGGTCTTATTAATGAAGAAGAAGAAGAAGAGGAAGCAGAGGAATGATGATTCCCTAAAGTTTGCCAAAGAATGTGATTGCTCTGGTTGATGGACAACACAAGTCTCATCCCATGCTACCCGGTCCACACTTTGTATTAAATAATAATTTGTTGTATCATGTAGTGGGACAAGAGGGCAAGGTGAGGACACTGCTGCTAGTTCCCTGCACCTACCAGCAGCAGGTCTGTAAACTAGATCACACCCACCTCCTAGGCACCTATTTTGGGGCTGAGAAGACATTAGAGCAGATTAAACTCTGTCAGTGGCAGAAGATTCCTCAGGAGGACTGTGCTCCTCTGATTTGGGGTGCCACTCATGGATATTACACTTGAGTATATTGGGGTCAGCATTGTAGGACCCCTTGAGCCCTCAGCATGCGGCCATTATTATATACTCATGTTGGTGGGTTATACTATCTGATACACTGAGACAATCCCCTTGACAGTTGCCAATTACAAAAATATCGTATGGAAATGGGTAGTGGTCTTTGAGCATGTCCGCATTTCTAAAGAAGTCTTAACTGATCTGGGAACACCGTTCACCTTGGAGACATTCAAAGAAGTTGCCAGATTACTCAAAATCAGGCACATGAAGACCTCAGTGCATCATCCTCAAACTGGCACTCTAGTAGAGTGGTTCAACCAAATACTCAACCAGATGCTATGCATGGTGGTCAGTGAGAATGTGAGGAACTGGGATCAGCTGCTCGCTCTCATCGTATTTGCTTACCTGGAGGTTCCACAAGCCTCCACAGGGTTCTCCCCTTTTAAGTTGTTGTACAGACAACAACACAGGGAGTTTTTGGACATTCTTAAAGAAGGTTGGGATAATAAGGCACTCCTTTTCACAAATAGTCTTGAATATACTGCACAATTACATGATACTGCAGATTTGTTAAAATTTGGCCTATATTAAACAGAAATTTGGGGCATATGAAATCAGCACAGGCCAGCTATTATGATCGTGGCAAGACGCTCTGTGAGTTCCATCTTGGAGACTTTGTCATGGTATTCATTCCCACCTCTCATTCTAAATTACTGGCCCATTGGCAGGGTCCCAATGAAATTAAGGAAAGAAATGGACAGATGGATTATTTGGTGAAAGAAACTAATCGCTGACTTCCCAAAGAAGTATAACCTTATCAATCTGTTGAAACCATGGAAGGATAGGGAACCCAATTCCTACTCTGATGTTTTGTCTTGGTAGAGATCTATATTACTCCGCTCTTCCCTTTTGTATTCTTTATTGTGTAGACTTAATCAGAATGCCTCAAGTCCCATAGACATACCACTTTTTATAAGGTATTGTACTTTAAAACTTTTCTCCACCTTCCTTTCTACACCAATAACCTCAGACAATTACATAGAGTAAAAGGACAAGCAGGAGTTAACTTCCAACTTTAAGCAATGTATTACTGATAATATTCATAAAATAATAACAATAAGCAAAGTACATGTGAATATTGGCAACCATGCAATCTGATAAATGCTAGATGTGTAGTTTCAAGTGGCACACAGACTTTCTTCAGAATATGCTTGTCTCAATGTGGCCACTAAGCTGTGCTCCTCAGTCTATTGTCTTTATGGCCATAGTGTGAAAGGAAAGGGTAAAATAACCAAATTTAGATGATCTGTCCAAATCCTTACAGCAAAAGGATGTTGTGGTACAGAATGGCCTCTGAATCAATACCAGTCCCAAACAGCCATACCTCAGACCAATTGGTACACACACTGCTATTTCACACCTGCCCCAAGACCATTTGTTGAGGTGAATCTTACCAGCTAATTAGTTTGGCTTTCCTGTGGGGGATGCCAAACCGGTTGGAGGCACACCCTCCAAAACCTGCAATAAAATTCACATCTTGAATCAGTCCTAAAGACTGAGGAGAATTTGTTTAGTTAGACAATAAATCACTGCTGTTCTTATCAATGAAACCTGTAATATAATATTACATTCGATTTGCCTGAGTTACAAATAAAGACGTTCAAAATATTTATCAACTTATATACAAGGTTTCAAGCTACAACATCTGGATAACCTCTTTCTTTCTTTCTTTGCTCAAAAAATGGTCTTAATTTTGGAAATGATTTGGCACCCAAACAACAACAAGAGCTCAAATCAACCATCTTGTCTGATCCGGAAGTGGTAAATGAAAGATCAAAAAAAATCTCTCTGATTGCTCATGACATCATTGCAGAGTTGGGGGTAGTCATCCAAGAATGCCCTACCACCTTCCAGAAGCAAAATGTGCAGAAGTGGAACTTGAGATCAAGAGAATGCCAGACCTTGGTGTGATAGAAGCATGTTTTAGTCCATGGTCTAGTCCCATTATTCTGGTCCCAAAGCCAGATGGAAATTGGCACTTCTGCAATGATTTCCGCTAACTTAATGAAGTCTCTCAATATAATGCTTACCCGATTTGGTGATCAAAGCTTGGATATCAGTGCCTGGTATGCTTTCTTGGCAGGGTGAAGATCGGAGTACAGTAATCCCTCCTCAATCGTGGGGGTTGCGTTCCAGAACCCCCCGAAAGGTGAAAATCCACGAAGTAGACACCATATATTTATATGTTTATTTTTATATTGTCATGCTTGGGTCACAGATTTGCACAGAATGCAGGAAGTTGTAGAGAGACAGGAACTTTATTCAAACACTGCAAACAAACATTTGTCTCTTTTTCAAAAGTTTAAACTGTGCTCCATGACAAGACAGAGATGACAGTTCCGTCTCACAATTAAAAGAATGCAAACATATCTTCCTCTTCAAAGGAGGCGTGTCAGGAGCAGAGAATGTCAGAGAGAGAGAGAAAAGCAAACAAATCAATGGGGCTGTTTGGCCTTTAAGTATGCAAAGCACCGCGGCACAAAGCAGTTTCAATGAAGGCAGCAGCTCACACCCCCTCCGTCAGGAGCAGAGAATGTCAGAGCAAGAGAGAGAGAGAGAAAAGTAAGTTGGGTAGCTTCTCAGCCATCTACCAATAGTATCCCTTGTATGAAATCAACTGGACAAACCAACTGAGGAAGCATGTACCAGAAATTAAAGACCCATTCCGCAGAAATCCGCGAACCAGGAAAAAAACCGCGATATATATTTAAATATGCTTACATATAAAATCTGCGATAGAGTGAAGCCGCGGAAGTCGAAGCGCGATATAACGAGGGATTACTGTATTTTATTCATAGGTCTGAATCACAATCTGATTATTTGGATGGTTACCTATCTGGTAATGCTTCTGGTTGGTTGGCTAGTCTGCAAACATCCACCATGTCCTCTCAGTTGCAAGAAGCAGATCATAGATATGTGATACAGTACCTGTCAAATAATACAAAGTGCACAACTCATGTTTCACCCTAAAAAGGGCTCATTAGGTGTACACATCTTTGCTTCTCCTTACAGGGATTGAACTTCGGACTTCAGCACCTGAGGCCCCAATGAAAATTTTTTTAAAAATTTAATTCATGAAGAATATGGGGACAGTTAGCAACTTGTTAAGGGTAAGGAAGCTTTTCTTTATTCAGAGAACCATAGACACGTCAAATAAATTACCAAATACTGTGGTAGAGATTAGGACTTTAGGGACTTTCAAAACTAGATAACCACAGCACAGACAGAAGTGTTTACATTGCAACAGGTACACATGTCGTAACTGTAGGAAGGACGGTCCTTGCGTGTGTGTGAACTGTTAACATTTGAATCTGATGATTGCATATAATGCTGAACTGACCTCTCTGTACTATTCTTTCCTCTGCATGTCCTGGAGTACAAAAGAAACAGCACCATACAGCAACATGGAGACTGGCAAGATCGGGGGAAAAAAAAAAAACACGCGGTCACTGATTACAACTGCAAGATGTTATGCAAATGATAAATAATATGAATAATGTTGCATCCGTGCCACAATGTTTTCCAAATGTACTACGTAATCCCTCCTCTATCGCGGGGGTTGCGTTCCAGACCCCCCGCGAAAGGTGAAAATCCACGAAGTAGAAACCATATGTTTATATGGTTATTTTTCTATTGTCATGCTTGGGTCACAGATTTGCACAGAAACACAGGAGGTGTAGAGAAAAAGAAACTTTATTCAAACACTGCAAAAAACATTTGTCTCTTTTTCAAAAGTTTAAACTGTGCTCCATGACAAGACAAAGATGACAGTTCCGTCTCACAATTAAAATAATGCAGACATATCTTCCTCTTCAAAGGAGTGCGCGTCAGGAGCAGAGAATGTCAGAGAGAGAGAGAGAAAAAAGCAAACAAAAATCAATAGGGCTGTTTGGCTTTTAAGTATACGAAGCACCGCTGGACAAAGCAGCTGCAAGGATGTACAATGTAAAGGTAGTCTTTCAGCATTTCTTAGAGGAACGCCCATATCCTCTAGGCCAGTGTGCGAACAGCCCCTCTGCTCACACCCCCCCGTCAGGAGCAGAGAATGACAGAGAGATTGAGAGAGACAGAGAAAACAAACAATCAAAAATCAATATGTGCCCATCGAGCTTTTAAGTATGCGAAGTACCATGCGGGAAGCATGTCGCTTGACAAAGCAGCTGCACAGAAGGGAGCAACATGAAGGTAATCTTTCAGCATTTTTAGACAGCGTCCGTATTGTCTAGGGGTGTGAACAGCCCCCCTGCTCACATCCCATCCTTCAGGAGCAGAGAATGTCAGAGCAAGAGAGAGAGAGAGAGAAAAGCAAACAATCAAAAATCAATATGTGCTGTTTGATCTTTTAAGTATGCGAAGCACAGTGCGGGAAGCAGATCGCTTGACAAAGCAGCCATATGTAAGCCCAGCAAGGAAGAGAGCAATGTGAAGGTAATCTTTCAGCGTTTTTTGAGGAGCGGCCGTATCCTCTAGGGGTGCGAACAGCCCCCGTGCTCACAATATATTTGAGGAGTTTTATTTAATACGTAACATGCGCTCTGGTTGGTAGCTTCTCAGCCATCTGCCAATAGTGTCCCTTGTATGAAATCAACTGGGCAAACCAACTGAGGAAGCATGTACCAGAAATTAAAAGACCATTCTCCGCAGAAATCCACGAACCAGCAAAAAATCCGATATATATTTAAATATGCTTACATATAAAATCCGTGATAGAGTGAAGCCGCGAAGGTCGAAGCACGATATAGCGAGGGATTACTGTATACAGGTCATAAAATGAATAATTCCAAATATCATATATACCTATGTCTCTGTATTTTTTTTGTCAGTGCGGCTTTGAATCATAGACCATAACGTGCATACTAATTCAGCGTGAGCAGGAACACTCAATAAAACTGAATAAAAAAAAAATCAAGTGACGGTGAGATATGAAGAAAGCAGATTTACCAGCGTTTGTGTGTTAGCTTTTATCCCTCCAGATCAGAGAATGTCCAGTTCCATTTCCTCAAAACACCACTCACATCTACAGTTATTCCCAGTTTAAATAAAAACTAACAGCGTCAGATCCCTAGGGTTAGTATGTATCGTGATCGTGAAAAAAGTGAAAAAAAAAGGTAACTTTTACAAGTTCTATAATGTACACTGTCTGTTACAGACGCAAACCAAATGTATGTGTTTATTGTATAATATTAACAATAAGAGCAGCTCACTACTGAAAACGGCAAATATAGGAGTCAGTCGGGACCAAACCGAGTACTCTTGATTACAAGTCAGCAAATCTTACTGCTATGCCACGAAGCTGTTGTCTTATCCTTGAACCTTTTGTGAAAGGGTTTATTTGATCTTTGGACTTCAGGCTTCACACATTATATAGTTTATGCTAACATTTTGTCACTTACTACTAAAATATGGAAAATATTATTGTTTTAACAATGTGTTTACACAGATTATTGTAGAAACGGAACACACATGAAATGCATTTGTTCCAAATAACGATCTATTATTTCCACTCTAAAACTCCAGCACTTCACTCCCAGATAATCAAGGCATGAGCTGGGAGAAATTTGTGCACGTTCTGTGGTGTTGGGGGGATGGAATAGCAGGCTGCTTGCTGCTTGTCTTTATCGGCACATTTACAGGACAGAAGACGCTGACGGAGAGGTGCGACGGGATTTAAGGTGGGCCAGATCTACAAGTTTTTTCGTAGGCTCTGGTAATTCTAGCGTTAAGTAGACGCATTGCACAAATTAAAAATCTGCTGTTTTAATTTGGGGGATATCTCAATATATCTCCAGATGAAAACAATTAATGTCTGAGGAATACTCAGAAGCATTTTTAAAAATCACTGATTATGAGTCACTGTTACATACTGAGCCCCTGAAGGAACATGCAAAAAAAGATACACAATACACAATAGTGTTTCAGGGATACTGTCTGATACTTTCTAGGAGACTTGTGGCCTCATGTATAAAGGTGTGCACGCACAAAAATGTTACGTACTCCCGTTTCCATGCTCACATCGCGATGTATAAAAACTAAACTTGGCGTAAAGCCACGCACATTTTCACGCTAGCTCAATCTCCACTCGGTTTTGCAAAGTGGCGGAACCCAGCCTCAAAGCAGAGCTTTTATTCCAGTGTGGCTACCCTTTCTTTTTTAGATCCACATCCCTTTATCAAATACACTGAAATTAACCACATATCATTTATTAGTTTAAGGCATCTGATTGTAATTAACCTGTAACAATATAAGAGAATTATAGGTTGTAAAGAATATACAGAATCTCATAAAGGTTTGGGGTTTACCGGCCCTGTATACTGTACAGATTGCAAATAAAAAAAAATAAAGAATACAGTCATACATATGACATTCGATCATAACAGCAGACATTTTGGATCTGGTGAATGGAGCATTTATGGGGTGGGACCGGAAACATATGAATGGAATGCTGGGAATGAACCGAGGTTTAGTATGGGAGCCGTGACGTCATCAAGATGGCACCAGAGGAAGGGATGGAATGCGGAAGTGGTGGCGCGTGGTTTAGGGAACCTGGTCAAAGTTATGGTGGCGTTGTTTCTGTCTTTCTTTAGGAATAAAAGAGAGAAAGGTTAGTACCCCGTCTTTGTCCCCTGGCACAATATGTTACGTTACTCGTCGGGTCTTTACGCGGCTCCCTATGCACGCGTGCTTGACAAGGTATACAGCATCAAGCACAAGCTGCCTCAGCCATGCACTATTTGAACTGTTCCAATATGGCAAACGCTTCAAAGCCTTTCCTGTAGGGACTTTGCAGTTCAGAAGCAGTTTCATCCCAAGAGCTCTAAGCACACTCAATCAGTCCATCAAGTGCTTCTTATAGAACTGTTTGTACCTATAAGTACAATTACCTCACTGAACCTTGCGACACAGTTATAATATTGCATAACCTGAACCACTTTATAAAGCGCTTATTTACATATGATGATATCATTTTTAAAATGAAATGCAGCAAAATGTTTTTTACATTATACAGATAAAATTTTAACTTCATTTAAATAATCTATATTGTTAATAATTAAACATGTGAGGATACAGTGTCACAGCGCTAGTGACG